>NC_142929.1:14371676-14376676 GCF_046866305.1 Octopus bimaculoides | reverse complement strand
CTCATCTACCTAGAAAAATGGCAAAGTTACAGATGCATTAATAATAATTCAAAACCAGTAATTCTAAGGAGAGTAAAAGACAGTCCTGAATTGAGGGCAGTAAAGGAAAGATGTCAATGGCCTATGCTCCATTGGAGCAAGGATCTTTAGTAAAAAGAAAATGGGTTTAACTAAGGTTATGATGTCTTTATTCTGGTGCACTTCTCTGCTCTGTCTACCTCATCACTAACTCCTATAAAAATTCAAATGTTAACTTTGTCGCAAACCTTCTTTTGGCTGTACCCAAGTCAAGTGTACTCTGCTTTATGTTTTGCATTTATTTTATTGAAATCAGAGTGTTGCAAAGCAAACTAGGATTTCATTTGATAAGAATGCAGAGTGAAAACGTTTGAAGCTAAATACATAAGTTAATGATGTTTGATAATCAACTAATTCTTCTCCCGCATTTTCTCTCCAAGAAAAAGCAGAAAATTGATTGACGTTGTAAGAGTGTTGGTTAGAATTCCTTGTGTAATTTGTATTTGTTCTGGCTATCTATGTTCTGAGCTCAAATCCTGCTGTGGTCAGCATTGCCTTTCAATCTTTTAGGGTCAATAAATAAAGTACCATTCAAGGGTGATGGTTTTGACAGAATCGTTTGTGGTATCTGCTCTGCTTCTGTACATTGTCCACTCAGATTGTACCACACATAAACAGCTTCCTCAATTACTGACCCAAAGCCAAACATTTGGGTAAACTGAACGCTGTACAAGCCTGGCAACCTTAGGTACTTATTTTATAAACTCCAGAAGGACGAAATGCAAAGTTGATTTGAACAGGGAATGAACTTGGAATATAAATACTATGAAACACAATACTATCAGATCCATTTACTTATATATTATATATTCTTTTCTACTCTAGGCACAAGGTTCAAAATTTTTGGGGGAGGGTGCCAGTTGATAAGATCGACCCCAGTATGAAACTGGTACTTAATTTATCGACCCTGAAAGAACGAAAGGCAGAGTCGACCGCGGCAGAATTTGAACTCAGAATGGAAAGACAGATGAGATACTGCTAAGCATTTCACCCAGCATGCTAATGTTTCGGCCAGCTTGCTGCCTTTTATATATTATATATTATTAAAAATGCTTTAAGCAGCACTTATAATATTTCTGCTCTCTGACCACTGAGACTCCCTAACACTCACTCAGACGCCAATGTGGAAATATGATATAAATTTAATAATCTAGTTCCCAACATGTGTAAAATTGAATAATTTCCTTTGGTTGCTACATAGTGCTCAGGGCATGCCATAGTGATCTTAATTCTGAATCCTCAATTTTATACTGTAAGAATATTGAGCAATGTTAATGCTTTAGTGTAATCAATATATGACTTAGTAATGCAAGGAAAAGATCTGAAATAACATATCTTATTGAAATGGTCTTTCAGCGGAATAGAAAATCTCTTTAAGCTTCCGTTCCATGAGGTTGGATATGGCTCACACATGGATGATGACAGAATACCATAGAATATTTTGTACAGTCAATTGAATCCTGGTAACCAGTATAGGACCAAGTCTGAGACATAAACAGGAAGTAAAATGAAATTTAAAATTGTTAGCACTGTTTGATAAATATTTGAAGATCCGTGCATTACACAGATCAAAATGAAAGCATATTTTTCATGCAAAATTTTACAAAATGGGATGAAAGCAGAAAGGAGCTTACTGAATCTTTTAATTTTTATTAGGTAATATGAAGATGGGAGAAGGTTCTTTTATCTTTTCAAACTCTACATGATAAAGATCAATGGGTGGGGATTATACAGTTAATATCCAGTTTGATTTCTTGCGGGTGAATAGCTGAATAAGAAAATATTCAGGGTTTTAATTGTGAAGTAGGTGAGGAAATTGGAGAAATAGTAAAATATGGGATCTTGTTAAGTTAATATGCGTAGGAGCAACAGAAAAAGGAGAAAGGGCTTTTTATTTAATGGATTGTTGGTGTTGCTGTGGTTCTGTTTAGCCCTGGATCATTCCTGCTTGAAGAAACCTACATTCAAAGATACTCCAATGTCCTTCTTTTTTTTTAAATGTAGTATGTGGAGTTGACGGTTTTGACAGCTATTTCTAGCAAGTCAAGAGACCACTGGAAGAATCCTTTGTTGGCTCATCTAGTGGGTCTTATTATGGTGCGTTGCATAGAGAGAAAATGACCAGCACTGGAAGAGTGCAAAATGTACTCTCCAATGTACTGTGAGAGAAGAAATGTGTTGAAACAATTGAAATGAGTTTAAATATCATCTGTTTATCTTTCTGTCTGTCAAATCTATCTATCTATCTATCTATCTATCTATCTATCTATCTATCTATCTATCTATCTATCTATATATATATATATATATATATATATATATATATATATATATATATATATCATCATCATCATCATCATCATCATCGTTTAATGTCCGCTTTCCATGCTACCGTGGGTTGGACGATTTGACTGAGGACTGGTGAAACAGGATGGCAACACCAGGCTGCAATCTGATTTGGCAGAGTTTCTACAGCTGGATGCCCTTCCTAACGCCAACCACTCAGAGAGTGTAGTGGGTGCTTTTACGTGTCCCCCGTACGAAGGCCAGTCAGGCGGTACTGGCAATAGCCACGTTCAAAATGGTGTATTTTATGTGCCACCCGCACAATAGCCAGTCCAGGGGCACTGGCAACCATCTCGCTCAAAAATCCTTACACATGTCACGGGCACAATTGCCAGAAAGGCGACGCTGGGCACAGGTGCTATCCCGATTTCGCTTTCGCTTGCCCCAGTAAGCCTTCGCAAGCTGAGTTTCATGTCAAATGGAGGAGACAATGTTGGCAATATATATATATATATATACTCTTTACTCTTTTACTCTTTTACTTGTTTCAGTCATTTGACTGTGGCCATGCTGGAGCACCACCTTTAGTCGAGCATATCGACTCCAAGACTTATTCTTTGGAAACCTAGTACTTATTCTATTGATCTCTTTTGTCGAACCGCTAAGTCATGGGGACGTAAACAAACCGCCATCGGTTGTCAAGCGATGTTGAGGGGACAAACACAGACACACAAACATATACACACACACATACATATATATATATATATATATATACATATATACGACAGGATTCTTTCAGTTTCCGTCAACCAAATCCACTCACAAGGCTTTGGTCGGCCCCGAGGTTATAGTAGAAGACACTTGCCGAAGGTGCCACGCAGTGGGAATGAACCTGGATGTGTTATAATACTATTCCACACACACAAAATCAGCCATACCAACAATTTAGCATACCTCCATCATCAGCTGCCCCATGCATATCATTATGGTTTCGACACTTGGGTAGTACCATTCAATCCATGAGTGTCAACAGCACAAAATAAGTGTTGTTTGGGAAAAAACATACCAAAGAAACCACAACTTTCAAACACACTTACCCTATGTACAAGTCATATATATATATATATATGATGGGCTTCTTTTAGTTTCCGCCTACCAATTCCTCTCACAAAGCTTTGGTCAGCCCGAGGCTATAATAGAAGACACTTGCTCAAGGTGCCATGCAGTGGGACTGAACCTGGAATCATGTGGTTGGTAAGCAAGCTACTTAGCATGCATATATATATATGCATGCCTCACGGAGGCAGTGATAAAGGACCAAGACCTTTGGCAATATATTGTGCATCAGAAAGCCTCTCAGGCAAAGTGAGATTGTAGTCATGGCTGATGCTGGTGTTTCATAACTGGCACTCGTGCCAGTGGCACATACAAAGCACCCACTACACTCTTGGAGTGGTTGGTGTTAGGAAGGGCATCCAGCTGCAGAAACCTTGCCTGATCGGATCGGAACCTGGTGCAGCTCCCCAGCTTACCAATTTTCAATCAAACCATCCAACCCATGCCAGCATGGAAAACAGACGTTAAATGACGCTGATGATAATGTGATGATGATGATGATATATATATATATATATATATATATATATATATATATATAGGTGCAGGTGTGGCTGTGTGGTAAGTAGCTAGCTTGTTTACCTACCACACAGTTCTGGGTTCTGTTCCACTGCATGGCACCTTGGACAAGTGTCTTCTACTATAGCCTTGGGCCGACCAAAGCCTTATTAGTGGATTTGGGAGACAGAAACTGAAAAAAGCCCATCGTATATATGTGTGTGTGTGTGTGTGTGTGTGTTTGTTTGTGTCTCTGTTTGTTCCCCCACTATTTCTTGACAACCGATGCTGTTGAATTTACGTCCCTGTAACTTAGCAGTTCGGCAAAAGATCACTGATAGAATAAGTACTTGGCTTATAAGTCCTGGGGTTGATTTGTTCGACTAAAAGGCCGTGCTCCGGTATGGCCGCACTCAAATGACTGAAACAAATAAAAGAATAAAAGAATCGGCATCAATATATATATATATATACAAATAATAACAACAGACGAGGACAGGTGGTGTAAATAACAAAAGTATATATTAGTATGACGCTCATATATATATATATACATACGGAGACCCCCTTTGGTCATGACTGACCATGGGACTGCACCTAGAAAGTTATCTTCCCAGGCACAAGTCCAGGCAAGGTTGTTTTATGGAAGACCAGCAGTCGCCCATGCATACCAGCCTCCCCTATCCATGCCACCAGTGTTATCCAAGGGAAAGGCAAAAGGGGCTGATACAGCTTGGCACCAGTGACATCGCAACTCATTTCTACAGCTGCGTGAACTGGAGCAACATGAAATAAAGTGTCTTGCTCAAGAACACAACACGCAGCCTGGTCCGGGATTCAAACTCACAACCTCACGATCGTAAACTCGACGCTCTAACCACTGAGCCATGCTCCTTTACAAATATACATACATATATACATACATATATATATATATATATATATATATATATATATATATATATATATATATATACATATATATACATATATATATATATATATATATATATATATAT
>NC_142929.1:14359176-14366676 GCF_046866305.1 Octopus bimaculoides | reverse complement strand
CCAATTTTAGTGATTGTTTTCTTCTCTTCATTTTTTTAATATGTTTGTTATTGGATGGGGGAAGAAGGGTCCATTTCAATAAGGCAATTGGTTTGCAAAAACAAAACTAAAAGAACACAACTAGTAACCAATCCAAATATTTGTTTTACTAAATTACTTGCTGTAGTAAAGCTAATAATGGAATTTTTATTGATCATTAATGTGAAAGACAGTCAATTCTTGTAATTTGGTGCATTGAGTTATAGTGTTTTAAAATCTGAAGGTTTATAGGTTAGTCAGAAAGCTAACTTAGCAGTGAAAAAACAAAATGGCTCCCTTGTTTTTAATGCAATTACTGATTGACTTAAGTTCAAATAATGCTTCTGGTTGTTGTATTTATTTTAATTTTTAATTAGATGAAGATGAAGTTATGACAATAAAGTTTAAAACATCTTGTCAAATGAAGATCCAATTTGCAGTACAATGCTATTAAACATGACACGAATAACATAATATTAATAATATCAATTTCTTTCTTTCTTTCTTTCTTTCTTTCTTTCTTTCTTTCTTTCTTTCTTTCTTTCTTTCTTTCTTTCTTTTCTTTCTTTCTTTTGCTCTGCTGTTTACAAAAAGTATTTTTCTCCCTCATTTGTTTTTTTTTCATTCTTTCAAAAGCTTAGGAACATGGTGGACATCAGAATGAGATTTGTAAAAGAATACACTGAAATTTGTTAAAGAGCATTTCTTTCCTTCTGATTCATCGTACAATTTTCTTTTTTCCTCATTAAATCATCCTGATTAAGTGAAAGCAATCAATCCAATAATAAGCTACTAAGTTGTAATTCAACATATGAGAAGAGTTATTAAATTAGACAAAATTTGATTAATGTGGACAAAAGAAATCAGAATGGACTAAAAATGTGTCTTACTAAGACTAAATATGAAATAAAATTCTTTAGAGTTCTATATTTTAGGATCCATTAGATGTGTATTGCTAATAAATTTGCTGTTTTAATAGTTGTACACAGCCAAGTTAAACTAAGGGTCAGTCTAGGGACAAAAGAGCATATGACACAATTTGTTAGGGATGCTGCACCAAAATACAACTAAGATACTTAACTCTGAATAATCCAATCTGCCAACAGTAAGTAGTACTGTCAAGGGATAGAACTTAGTGCTGTAAGCAGTAGGAGCATTGTGAAATTAATGAGTGTTTTGTTAAATTGCCTGGTCCCTCTTGTCAGATCAACATGCAGTGTACCTCTTTGTCTTTGGCATTCTCCACCTTTAACAACCTTTCATAATAGCACTTCTGTAATTCCTTTTTGTCATTAACATCAATGTCAAATGTCCCTACCCTCAAATTTTAGTACAAACATTAATAGGATAGGATACATCTGTAAGCAAAAGAGCTTATTTTTAATTGACAGATCCGATTAAGAAAAATCAAGTAATTCATTCTATTTATCACACTTGCAATAAATATCTATCCAATAAATATCTATTGATTGGATAATAGTTATATTTTCTATAACAACACTGCAATATCATTATCTGTAGAAATGCAGTGTCTCTGGAATATATTAATGATAAAGAAATACAAAATAAATCTCTAGATGGAGTTGAAGCATTCATTTGATTTCGTGTAATTTCCTAAATCAATCATAGTTCATTTAAACCATTCTAAAAATTAGCTGAACCAAAACATTCCATTCTCTATCTGCTAGATAAATTAACCATCGGACTATTTCCCAATGTCTTGAAATACTTTCAAAATAATACCAGATACTTCAGATTCTCACTGACCTTATTAGGTAGTCCAAACTTACATAGGGTACACTTTTCTACAGGGTGTTCACAAAGTCTGGGTACATGGGGATTAACACATATTTTAAGAAATTATTGTTTCTTATATTTAATTGTTTATGTTATGATTTTATTTACTCCATGCACCTACATGGGGATTAACACATACTTTAAGAAATTATTATGTCTTATATTTAATTGTTTATGTTATGATTTTATTTATTCCATGTACCCACATGGGGATTAACATATACTTTAAGAAATTATTATTTCTTATATTTAATTGTTTATGTTATGATTTTATTTACTCCATGTACTCGGACCTTGTGGACGCCCTGTATAATAGATACAAGGCCTGAAATTTTGGAGAAGGGAGCTAGTTGATTACATTGACTGGTGCTTATTTTATTGACATTGAAAGAAAGAAAGGCAAAGTAGACCTCTTGGAATTTGAACTTAGAATATAAACAGCCTCAAGAAATGCCACAAAGCATTTTGTCTGATGCTCTATCGATTCTGTCACCTCCCCACCCCAAATTTGCTCGTTATAATGCGATAGCTGTGCAGAAATGACCAAGTGATAGCTGCTAGATGGAAATTGCTGGTGTGAGACACAGACATTTTGTTGTAACATGTACTTAAAGCAAGGCACACATTTCCAAAGCAACGTACTTATTTCTCCCTGGCTGCTGTCTAAAACAGTCGTACAATAATCTAGGAATGCATTCTACAATGGACTGGTATTCGATCTAGGTGAACAAAAGCAGTTATCTCACGTCTGCTGATCACTATGGAACAGAATCTAAGCAATGGACATTGAACCTTTTGAACCTGCCTACTGGAGATATTTACATAAGATTTATAAGCGTTTTTAACAGGTCATCATGTTATCCCATACTTTTGCAGTCATGCTGATAAACTCTCTCTCTCTTTAATGTTCCACTTGTATTAGCATAAATATATGAACACCCAGCATGATATTTGTAACAATGGTTGAACCCCCCCCCCTCCCACCAGTTAGACATTAATCTATTATACTTGGTTAGTACTTTTTTGGCTTAAACATAAAGTATCCAGTTTCAATGTCTTATCATATTACTTGCTACATACATGCATACATACATAGATACAAGCATACATAATTACATGTATACATACATACATACATGTATACATACATACATACATGCACACAGACATACATACATACGTGCATACATACATATGTACATACATACGTGCATACATACATATGTACATACATACATACATACATGATGGCTGCCCCCTTGTTATCGAGTATGGCCATTGCACGAAGCTTAACTTAACGATGCTGTGATCGAATGCTGTGATCAAATGTGGCATACATACATACATACATACGTGCATACATACATATGTACATACATACATATACACATACGTACATATGTAAAGAAATAAGAACTCACAATATGGTAGAAGCTATAGCCACTCATAATAAAAAGGAATACTGGTGGAATGTACCAGTGAAGACCTCAATAAAATGTAAGCACAACAGACCTGATATAATGATTTGGATTAGAAAAGAGAAACTGTGCACAGTTGTGGAAATTAGCTGCCCAACAGATGTTAACATAAAGCTGGAGATCAGTGAAAAAGAGAATATCTATGCTGAACTATTGAGAAATCTGCAGTTACTGTATCCAGAATACAAGTTCAGGTTTATGCCAGTGATTATTCAAAATTTCCCCAAGACATCTGATGAAGGCTGGAGGATATATCAGCCGAAACGTTGTGTTAACAACAAACAAGATGCAAACAAATATCCGTCAAATGTAAATAATGTAAATGATGTAAATAATTCCTCATCTCTTAAATATAGAACTGAATAAAAGAATAGTTTTCTATGGGTTTGAATCTAAGATGAATTTATCTTCAAAGATGTGATCCCCAAGCAGGAGTGATAAACTCAAAAATTCTGTGATACAGGTTCAATTCTACATTGTATTATTTCTGCTTCACTTATAAGATGGCAAGCTGGCAGAATTGTTAGCGTGCCAGGTGAAATGCTCAGAGGCATTTTGCCTGTTGCTGCATTCTGAGTTCAAATTCCACCGACGTCAACTTTGCATTTTATCCTTTTGGGGTCGGTAAAATAAGTACCAGTTGCATACAAGGAACGAGCTAATCAACTGGCCCCCTCCCTCAAAATTTCAGGCCTTGTGCCTGTAGTAGAAAAGATTATTTCTACTTCGCTTATTCTCCCTTTATTTGTGAATTCTAGCAATAATAAAACTGCTCAGAGAAAGATAGGCTGCAAAACACGGTTTGTGGTATTCTGTGTACTATATCTCAATTGAAAATGTTATTGAAAAACCATCTCTTGTTTCATTCAATATTCTGCTATGTAAATATAATTGGAATTATATATATTTTTGAACCAGGCTATATTTTGAAGTGTTGAAGTCATTTAACTAATAATCCATTTTCCATTATAATGAAGTTAATCGATAAGAAAAACAAACAAAAAGACATAAAAACAAACAACAAACAAATGCTAAATTATGTTTATATTATATTACGTTTGTATTAGATTTTATTAATCGTTTTCAAACTATTGCCAAAAATATTTAAAACATTAATATATTTGAACATTTTAAACCTGTATATGTCGTTAAATCTTTCATCTTGCAAGAAAATAATTAGTATACGGAATGGGTATATTTCATTTCTATCAACTTTAATACATTTCAATAATTAAAATATTTTTCAGCAGCTGCTTTCTTTTTCTTTCCGTTTAATTATTTATTTTCATTGTTGTTGTTGTTGTTGTTAAGCACTCGTCCAATGAAATTAGTATTCTCAGTGTAAATGTCTTTGGATAATGGTTGAGATTTATCATTAAACTAGAAACAAGAAACCTTATAGAACTACAATTATAATTTGTCCAGAGATATTTGAAACTGCAGAATGTTCAAAAATGCAAATATTCCTTTCTCGCTTTGTCTTCTCCTGAAACAATCTTGCCTCTACTATGATTTGTTTTTAGAGAAAATTCTGCTGAAGGCATCAGGTATTAAGATTACATAAAATGATGTTTTCGCTTGTGTCATAATATTCTGTCAATCCAACATCCTATCTTCGCTTCATTTATAATAGTTCATATTTGTGAATATTTCAATTAATGATACTGATGATGATGATAATGATGATGATCATCATTTAACGTCCGTTTTTCATGCTAGCATGGGTTGGACGGTTCGACTGAGGCCTAGGAAGCCAGGAGGCTGCACCAGGCTTGTCTTGTCTGGCAGTGTTTCTACAGCTGGATGCCCTTCCTAATGCCAACCACTCCAAGAGTGTAATGGGTGGTATTTTTATGTGCCACCAGCACAGGGGCCAGAGAGGATGCCATTGACCACTATTAGATGGCGCTTTTTACTTGCCACTGGCACGGAAGCCAGTCAAGGCGGCGCTGGCATCGGCCATGTTGAGATGGTGCCTTTTACATGCCACCAGCATGGGGATCACAACTACAATTTCCATTTCATTGTGATTTGATTTGATTTTGATGATGTAGTTTGTATTTAATAATTCATCATCCTCATTTTATTGTCCACTTTTCTGTGCTTGCATGGGTTGGATAGAATTTGTTCAGACAGATTTTCCATGGCTGGATGTCCTTCCTGTTGCCAACCCTCATCTGTTTCCAGTAAAGTAATATTCCCCCATAACAGGACATGCTTTCGCAGAAGATTGGAAATGAAGGACACAGCTTCCATGGCATTTACAACCGTCATGCAATGTCAAAGCAAGGAGACAGTAACGCACCCACACACACACACACGCACACACACTCATACACATGCACACACACTCATACACATGCACACACACACACACTCATGCACACACACACATGCACACGCACACATTCATGCACACACACATACACATGCATATGCATGCATACACACACTCACACCTACACATGCACACACAAACACACATGCTCACACACATGCACATGCATGCACACACACACATGCACACCCAAACACACACACACACACACACACGGAGATACATACATACATACACATGTATATTTACTACAAATTTCTTTCACTTTCTGCTTACCAAATCCATCCACAAAGCTCTGGTTGTCCTGGAGCTAAGACATTGAACCGAAATTTCACCATGCCTGGTTTTTCTGCTTGTAGATGCTGCTTTTCTCCTTTTCAGTCCTGGTTGAGTAGATGTAGTTCACTAGCCCCCCCCCCCCCGTGCCTCTTTCCAAAATTTCAGTGCCTTGTGCCTATAATAGAAAAAATTATTAGAAGTAAAAAGGATAGGGTTCAGATGGTAGAATTAGTTAAGCACCAGACGAAATGCTTAACATTAACATTAACTGAGTGGCACCTTGGGCAAGTGTCTACTACTATAGCCTCGGGCCGACCAAAGCCTCGCGAGTGGATTTGGCAGACGGAAACTGAAAGAAGCCCGTCGTATATATGTATATGTATATATATATATGTGTGTGTTTGTGTGTCTATGCTTGTCCCCACAACATCGCTTGACAACCGATGCTGGTGCGTTTACATCCCTGTAACTTAGCGGTTCGGCAAAAGAGACTGCTAGAATAAGTACTAGGCTTACAAAGAATAAATCCTGGGGTCGATTTGCTCGACTAAAGGTGGTGCTCCAGCATGGCCACAGTCAAATGACTGAAACAAGTAAAAGAATTATTCTTTAATCTGAGGTGGCGAGCTGGCAGAAACGTTAGCACGCCCGGTGAAATGCTTAGCTGTATTTCGTCTGTCTTTATGTTCTGAGTTCAAATCCTGTTGAGGTCAACTTTGCCTTTCATCTTTTCAGGGTCGATAAATTAAGTACCTGTTGTGTACTGGGGTCGATCTAATCAGCTGGACCCCTCCCCCAGAATATCAGGCCTTGTGCCTAAAGTAGAAAAGAATCTGTTCAAGTAGATTAAGGCAGTGAACTGGCCGACATGTTAGCAAGCCGGGTGAAATGCTTAGCGGTAATTTTTCTGTCTTTATGTTCTGAGTTCAAATTCCACTGAGGTCAACCTTGCCTTTCATCCTTTTGGGGAGTGGGGGGATCAATAAATTAAGTACCAGTTGTGTTTTGGGGCCGATCTAATTGACTGGTCCCCCGCCCCCAAAAATTTCAGGCCTTATGCCTAGAGTAGAAAAGAATAATTCTTTAATCTTTTATCCCTGACTTCTTTCAGTCATTAAACAAGGCGGTGCACCAGCTGGGGCACCACCTTGAAGGATTTTTAGTTAAATGAATCGACCCTAGTACTTTTTTTTTTAAGCCTGGTACTTATTTTTATCATTCTCTTTTGCTGAACTGCTAAGTTATGGGGACATAAACAAACCAACACCAGCTGACAAGCAGTGGTGGAGAACAAACACAAACACAAAAACATACACACATATGGTTGGTGTTAGGAAGGGCATCCAGCTGTAGCAACCTTGCCAAATCAGATTGGAACCTGGTGCAGCCTCCCAGCTTAGCGGTTTTCAGTCAAACCATCCAACCAGCATGGAAAACGGACATTAAATGATGATGATGATGATGATGATATATACACACACACACACACACACACACACACACACACACACACACACACATATATATGTATATATATATATATATATATATATATATATATATACATATATATATATATACTCTCACATA
>NC_142929.1:14304176-14349176 GCF_046866305.1 Octopus bimaculoides | reverse complement strand
TTTTAAACAAATAATGATTTGAAAGAAAGAAAATAAACAGATAAATGTTTGAATAAAAGCTGTTTTCAAGTAATTAAGAGAAACATTTGTGAATAAGGAATATCAAAAAATATCAAGGAAGCAAAATTGTAAAACTAAAGATTTGGGGATAGATATAAAAGAACAACTGGATCTGTTTTGGGAGGCTTGCTTTCAAATGTTTGTTTTCATAATATTCAATATGATTGTGTTTCAGAAAAAATATCCTTATTATTATTGCTATTATGTTGTTCTAACTGCTCATGTTGTTATTAACTCTATTCTTATGCTATTATTTACTCTGTTCTGAAGTGTCAACTCAATCTTGGAAATATTTCCAACTGTATTAAAATTTCACTACAAAATATTTCATGGAGTCAGCAATATTTTCCTAAAGGTCAAAAGAAATAGAAGTTTCTTCTTTCTTTCAGCATGCACACACCCACACCCACACATGTGGACACCCACACATGTGGACACCCACACATGCACACACCACACCCACACATGCACACACCACACCCAAACATCCATACATATATAGTTTTTCTTCAGATGCCAGCTCACCGCCTATACTCTTAAAATATATTAATCAGCATGGAAAAATGAACCTTGGATTTGTGTTAAGGTTTAATCCGGATTTACAAATAAAAATAGAACCTCTTAAGATTAATCAGAAACATGAATGACGTATGTAACTGTTGTCATTCTGTAGCTTTTAATCTTTAATCTTTTACTTGTTTCAGTCATTAGTCTGCAGTCATGCTGGGGCACTACCTTGAAGAATTTTTAGTTGAAAGAGTCAGCCCCAGTACTTATATATATATATATATATATATATATACATATTTTTTATTCCTGGCATGTATTCTATTGATCCCTTTTGCCAAAAGGCTAAGTTACAGGGAAATAAACACCCCAACACCAGTTGTCAAGCAGTAGTGGAGAACACACACACACACACACACACACCTGTACACATTCGTTCAGTTTCTTATTTCTTTACTGCCCACAAGGGGCTGAACATAGAGGGGACAAACAAGGGATTAAGTCGATTACATCGACCCCCCCAGTGCATAACTGGTACTTAATTTATCGACCCCGAAAGGATGAAAGGCAAAATTGACCTCGGCGGAATTTGAACTCAGAACGTAACAGCAGACGAAATACCACTAAGCATTTCGCCCGGTGTGCTAACATTTCTGCCAGCTCGCTGCCTTCTTTCAGTTTCTGTTTACCAAATCCGTTCACAAGGCTTTGGCCAACTCAAGGCTATACAAGAAGGCACTTTCTCAAGGTGCCACATGGTGAGACTGAACCCAGAACCATGCGGCTGGGAAGCAAACTTCTTACCACACATCCACGCCTAAAAAGATTTCAAATTTATTTTATTTTACATGAAAGTTGGAGTTAAAATTTGATCATAGGGAAAATTCAGTTGTTATTCAACTAACTGCTAGTTTCATCTCCTTAATGTAAATTGACTGCCTTCAGAGATTCTTAGTTCTTAAATAAGAATTTTAAAATGAGTAAGCAAATATATTAGGATAGCCCCTCAAGCTACAGGTTCCAAATAAATAATGGTAATTCAATTTTTCTAAGGAATTGGTGGATAATTGATTGCTATGTGAAAACTAATGTTTGTCTTAGGAAGTTGCGTTTGCTTACATCTCTTGATAATTGTGTTCCCCTCTTGCATAAAATCAACCTGGTGTAATATAGTACGCATAAGATCAATATACTCTTCTGATTGATAAAAGATTAATAAATATACTACTGTGAGATATAGTGGCTATAAAATTAATATTCTATTGTTTGTAAAAATCATAACATGAAATCCTTTTATCATTTGGTGTTAGCTTCTCAGAAATGCATATTATTTTGTTTGTCTTGTTTCCATTTCATGCAGTTGTGTGTTTTCAGCATGAAATCGGCATCCAACTGTAAACTACTTGTCAACCAATGTCCAGATTTTCTGCTGAATTTCACATAATCTACATGACTGCGAAACTGCACAAAAGTGCCTGAAAGCTATAAAAGAAAAAAGAAAAAAAGAAAAGAAAGAGAAATGGAAAGAAAAATAAAAGAAAGAAATGAAACAGTTCTGCTAAGCTGTACAAAAACGAGTGTGAACTGAGCAAAATTGATGCAAATTTTTACAGAAAATGAACGTAAAATGGCATAAAAAATGTGATAAATCTGTTGAAGAATGTTTGTAAAACAGGTAAAAAAAATTGCTGTAAAACTGTATCACATTATTGTATCACTACAATATAAACATAAAAGAAGAAAAATAATAGCAAAACTGATTAAAATAACTCAAACACTGTGCAGTAAAGACATCTATAAAAACGTGTAAAACTATAAAATGATTGTAAAACTATATTGAAAGCATGTGTAAAAAAAAGCAAAAAACTATTAAAATAGCAGTAAAGCTGGGCAATGAAACTGGTTATAACAATTACACATATTACTGTAAAACTGTTTAGAATTATTATGGTACAATGAAAGCTACTATAAAACTACAAAAATATCTGTAAAAACTGTTTAAAATTACTCTTTTTCTGTACAAGAAAGCAGCTGTAAAACTATTTTAACGCTTTTGAAACATTAAAAAATAAAACAGTTATGGCAGGGATCATATGTTTCTTTGACCATTTCTAAGTGTCAAATTTTTATGGCTCAACTTAGTATTCCAATTATAATAAGGCCATCTCATCTTGTTTTCTCATTTATTATATTTAAGACTTCTAAATCCAGTCTATTTATTGATTCTTTTAATGAAAGTATGAAATATGAAGTTCACATCGGCCCTAAGGTAGATTTTACCCCCAAATCGGTTTGAGTTCAACACTTACAGGTTATAAAGTACCCAATAAATTTAGCACCCGCCTCTGTTTAGCATTTTTATTATCATATTTCTGTTGAAATATAGTTTTGGCATCAGTTGATTTTAGATATAGTGAAGAATGTAGTAAAATGATTTTGCTATTAAGCTGGTATTTGAGAGATAAAACACCATTTTGTTTCAGTTCAAAAAAAGGTTTTAAATTAGATCATTTGAAGTTTGTGTCATAGAACCAGGAATAATCTCGAGTGAACTGATATAAAAAAAGTAAAAGCAGTGGGCTGTATGCCTCATGGGTTTGGCCAGAGAGAGAGAGGAGGAGGAGGAGGAGAGAGAGAGAGAGAAAGAGAGAGAGAGAGAGAGAGAAAGGAGAGAGAAAATAATGTTGTGACTATGGACGTTGTTCAGCAATTTAGCTGAGTCATTAAAGTGTAGGCAAACTACATTGTGGAATTTGCTCCAGCTCAATATATTCTGAGTTCAAAACCTGACACGGTCAACCAAGCTGTTCATCCTTTTATAGTTCATTAAATAAAATACCTGACTAAGATGGCGTTGTTAGAACATCTGATAAGATGTCATGCAATATGAGTTGTGATTTCTGAGACCTAATCTGTTGCCAAGTTTAATCCTACCATGTGGGTGCCCTTAGAAATGTTCTCTCTGTTTCAAGTATTCAAGCCAGGTCTTTAGTTTGGCAGTAACTTCATAACTTCTCACCAATTTCAGAGTTCTTTAAAATTATAAAAGGAAGGTTATAGAAACTGTTCTTCCTTCATTGACTAAATGTTAGCAGAAACAAAAACAAGCATGGCTGTGTCGTTTGGAGTTCAGTCCCACTGTGTGATGCTTTGGGCACGAGAGAAAATGAGAATTTTTTCCATAGATTTCAAATGCTTTCAGGCCTTGTGCCTAGAGTAAAAAAGAATATTTATTTAACTTCACTGAGCTTAACTGAAACAGTTATAAGGGATAATGGTCGATTTTTTGCTGATAATAGACTCTTATTAGCTTCAATATCTCCATTTTCTTATTCTTCATTTATCTATCTATCTATCTATCTATCTATCTATCTATCTATCTATCTATCTATCTATCTATCTACCTACCTACCTATCTATCTATCTATCTATCTATCTATCTATCTATCTATCTATCTATCTCATTTCTTTACTGCCCACAAGGGGCTACACACAGAGGAGACAAACAAGGACAGACAAATGGATTAAGTTGATTATATCGACCCCAATGCATAACTGGTACTTATTTAATCAACCCCGAAAGGATGAAAGGCAAAGTTGACCTTGGCGGAATTTAAACTCAAAACGTTGCGGCAGACAAAATACCTCTAAGCATTTCGTCTGGCGTGCTAATGTTTCTGCCGGCTTGCTGCCTTATTCTTCATTTATCTATCTATCTATCTATCTATCTATCTATCTATCTATCTATCTATTTATCTATCTACATAGGTAAAGCAAATTTTAGAGGTAATACTTGATAATTGTAAGCACCTGTATATGCCAGATAGTGGCCAAGGTGAAAGAATAAATTAAAAATGTAAAATTAAAACAGAACACAAAGGAATCCGCAGTACACGTGTTTCAAGCTTTATACACAAACAGTCGTTACATCATTATATGAGTATATAATTGATAGACAGGTTGGTATAAAGCTATCTTCAGCTGCAAATATATTCTTTCCCAAGATTATATCACAAAGAAGAAATCACCTCTCTCCTGTTTCTCTCTCTTTTTCTTTTTCTTTGTGATTTCTTCTTTGTGATATAATCTTGGGAAAGAATATATCTATCTACATACATACATACAAATACATATACATATGTATATATACATATATATACACACACACACACACACACACACACACACACATATATATATATACATATAAATATTCTTACATGTAAGCACATACACATGGCTATATAAACCACTGCTTCTTTCCACTTTCTCCAAACTATTTGTCAAGTTTATCCTCCTGCTTAAATTGTAGTTATGTCTCTATGTATGTGTCTGTCACAGGATGGGTGTCAGGGACATAATATTGCATTTGTGTGTGTGTATGTGTGTGTGTGTGTGCGCCATGCATTTGGTGTCTACCTACTAAGTAGCTTTTATCGTCTTTGTCAGCTCCTACTGCTGCTTCTTGATGCCAGCGTTCGTCTCTTTAACTTCTTGCTGTCTCTCTTCTACTCTCTTGCTGTCTCTCTTCTACTCTCTTGCTGTCTCTCTTCTACTCTCTTGCTGTCTCTCTTTTACTCTCTCTATCCTGCTCTGTATATGAAGTGAAGCATAACTGAAAAAAAAATAATAACAGACCAACCAACAGACCAACTGACCAGCCAAGCAACAAAAATAATTTACTGGGCTAACGATTATGGATTAAATATTCATTCAATCACAGGCTCATCTCTGAATTTTTAATTCTAAGTGACTGGTCATGGTTTCTTTTGAACTTCGGGACTTCGGTTTCTTGCTATTGTGATCTTCAGGCAAGAACAAGAGAACAGCATGAAAAATCATCCCAAGATAAATATTCGATTTAAATAAACTATATACCCCACCCCCACAACATATATTGAAAATTCCCGACGTTATACATCAACAGTTCAACGTTTGAAAACACACACACACAAACGTTTAGTTAAAGACGATTGCTGACATAGATTAAAAACAACAAAGATTAAATGAAGTCCTACCATAATATAATATATACATCCCAATAAACCTAACATGTATAAAATTACAGCAATTAACAATTAAACCAAAGTCAAATTAGAATATATTATAAAGAGACAATATCCAATCTATTTTTGAGGTGTGACCTCAACAGCTTAATTAGTTTCAAATTCTGGCTCAAGACCAACATATTGGTTCCAAATTTTGGCTCAAGGCCAGCATTCTCGGGAGAGGAGCTAAGTTGACTACATCTGTGATTGGTACTTATTTTTTCATGTCAGAAAGGATGAAAGCAAAGCTGATGTCAAAGGAATTTGAACTCAGAACATAAAGATGAACCACTGAGTATTTTATCCAGTGTACTAACGATCCTGTATGCTCGCTGCCCTAAGGAGACAATATATTGATAAATGGTTTTGAAGTTTCACCAGGTATTTGGTTACATACACGCCGCCCGCGGACACACACACACACACACACGCGCATTATAGGAGTGGTTGTGTGGTAAGTTGGTTGCTTACCAACCACCTGGTTCCGGGTTCAGTCCCACTGCGTGGCACCTTGGGCAAGTGTCTTCTACTATAGCCTTGGGCCAACCAAAGCCTTGTGAGTAGGTTTGGTAGACAGAAACTGAAAGAAGCCTGTCGTATATATGTATGTATATATATGTATGTGTATATGTTTGTGTGTCTGTGTTTGTCCCCCCAGCATCGCTTGACAATCGATGCTGGTGTGTTTAAGTCCCTGTAACTTAGCGGTTTGGCAAAGTACAAAGAATAAGTCCTGGAGTCGATTTGCTCGACTAAAGGCGGTGCTCCAGCATGGCCACAGCCAAATGACTGAAACAAGTAAATGAATATTTACACATGTATGTTTATATACATGGGTGTGTATAGATATACATTTGAATATGTGTATATGTATCAATTTATTGAAGCTGAAAAATCTCCACCCATCATTACTTGGAATTTCATCTAACTGACTCTCTGACGATCGACGACATGAAACTGAGCAACAGCTTGTGAAGTCTTTCCAGCTAAATTAAATTTCTATTTTTCTCTACCATTAGTATTTGAGTGCTATTTTCTTACCTTGTTTTGCACTTATGTGCTCAAATGTTTGTGTGACTGTGTGTGCTTGTGTGTGTAAGTGTGTGTAAGTATATATATATACTCTCTGATGGACCAAATGGGCCATCAAGCAAGGAAGGGAAAAAAACACATGCAGGATTGGTGATATGAAAACCCAGCACCTTGAAGAAATCAGCCAAACAAGAATGACATGCAAAAGTATAAAATCACGTTCGTACTCCAATATGACTATAGCTACATGGCTGAAACGAATAAAAGAAAAAAACTATATATATATATATCACACAACATGGACAAAAAAAAATTTTCTTAAGAAAATACACAATTATAAAAATTTTAATGTCATCATTAGCAAAAGCGAAGCCAGTCGGCAAACACAATATAAAATATATTTAAAAATATATTAAGACTATGTGAAGTATGTGCATTTTCATTCTTAAATTTCTTATATACATTACAACTCATCACGTGGGGATAATCAAAATTCCTCCCTTTCTGTTACTATATATATATATATATATATAGGGAATATTATTTTGTATGACTTAAAGATTTGGTCGCTGTTTAATTACATATTTAGGAGTTAGTTATTGATTTACTTATTGAATTTATTTACCGATACTGTTGTACATTGGGTAAATATGTTTGAAAGTTGGGGCTTCTTTGGTATGTTTGTTCCAAAACAATACTTATTTTAGTGCTGTTGACACCACCGAATTGAATGGCACTGCCCAAGTGTCGAAACCATAATGATATCTGTAGGGCAGCTGATGATGGGGGTATGTTGGATTGTTGGCATGGCTGATTTTGTATATGTGGAATAGTGTTATAACACATCCTTTTGATATATATATATATATATATATACACATAAACATACATTCATAACGCATGAAAGTACTAATTTATTCCAATATTGTAAAATTGTAAAAATTGCAAATATCAAAACATGAAAATAAGACTAAGTTAGAATTTCATTGCTTAATGTGCGTGTGTATGTGTGTGTGCATGCATGTGTATGTACACACACACACACACACATATATACATATACAGATGTATGTATGTATATATATATATATATATATATATATATACATATACAGATGTATGTATGTATGTATGTACATATATATATATATATATATATATATATATACATATACAGATGTATGTATGTATGTATGTATGTATGTATGCATATGATTGAACAAACCAATAAAGTATGAAAATATGTTTGACAGTGAAATGATTTATTAATCATGCTGGTTTTGTTCTGTTTATAAAACACGTCTTTTACACATTTCCATTCCGAGTGTATCGATGTCGAAAAAGAGAAATCAATAAAAAAACAACGGAGAGGACGAAATATAAAGCTTTGCATTTTTTGGGTTTTTCTTTTTCTTTTTGTCTTTTTTTGTTGTAAAGTAAATAAACTAACCCAATAAAACAGCTAGAAGAATACAAAGAAACAAGGATATAGCATAGAATGGAAAGCGAGAGATAAACAGAGGGAAAACGATAGAAATATCAAAATACAGCTTTTAGGATCGTTGTATTTCATTTGTATATTGAGATACGACTGAAGGATATGGTTTGTTTAGATCCATGACTGCCTTGATTGATAAATGCGTATGAATATCGTTGATATTTTGACTACTAGGAATTTGGGTTTAATATCGGAGCCTATAATATTTAATATGCACTTTCTTTATTATTTTCTTCGGAGATGGTATATCAAATCTGAAAGTGTTTGTTCGATAATTTCCGTAAATTTTCTTTTTTTATATTTTTAATTTTCTTCCCCTGCTAAATCACTTATGTTTATGCACTAATTTGTTTGTTTGTTTATTTGTATGTATGTATGTATGTGTGTGTGTATATGTATACATGTATGCATGCATGTATGTACGTGTGTTTGTGTGTGTACATGTGTGTATGTATGTGTGTTTGTGTGTGCGTGTGTGTATGCGTTTATGTGTGTGTATTTTTGTGTAAGCATATGTATGTGTTTATGTGCATGTATGTATATGTATGTATGTATGCGTATGTATATTTGTGTATGTATACCTACATGTACTTACACAAATATACATGCATACATACACTAACATACGTATATAGATACGTACATACATACATACACACTCTAACATACGTACATACATACACGCACTAACATACGTACATACATACATGCATACACACATTAACATGCGTACATACATACACACACTAACATACGTACATACATACATACATATATACATACATACATGCATGCATGCATGAATGCATGCATAAACATTTGCGTTTCGGCTGAATAAAATTAAAGAGATAAAAAAAAAATAACGAAAATTGCCGAACAAATAATTTCACTTTTGATATACCATCTCCGAAGGATCACCTTTCTTCTTTACTTAAGGTGGTGAGGTGTTACAAATGGAATTTGGCTGCTATTTTTAGCATAGTGGACGTCGACTCGCGGAAAAGTATTAAGAAATATGAACGAAAGCGAGTTACTGAAGAAAAATGAAAAAGAATTATTATTGTTTTTGTTATTTAGTTCCGGGTTAAAGCTGTCCGAGTGTTTCCAACCGTGACAATCCTGGTTTTTCATTCAAACATATATCGAGGATTATCTTATCCCACGTGTTCTTCCTTTTTTTTTCAGTTTAGGGTTCGAGTGGTGGGAGTTTCGAAGGGAATTAATTATATTGGTCGTGGTTGTTGTTGTTGTTGTTGTGGTGGTAGTAGCATGTGGTAGCTGTTTATCCCCAGCTCGGCATACCTAAGATTAAGAAAACCTATGATCAAAGCGATTCCAGTTGTGACCATCTCGTCTTTTCCCTCTAGGTTAGGAATCCGGAACCCCTTCGTTCAAACGAGTACTTTTTGAAAACGCTAGGGACCGAAGAAGATTTGGCTGCTATTGCTAGCAATGCGAGAGACCAGGAAGAGGCTCTGCTGTGTGTGTGTGTATTTGTTTTATTGGGGAGAAATATGGAGAAAGACAGTTGATATCTTTTGAGAAAATGGTAGAAGAGAGAGACTACTGATAAAAAAAAGGTGGTTATCGAAAAAAGTTGAAGGTGTGAGAAGTTTAAAAGAGAAAAATGGTAAAAAAAGACAAGAGAGATGAAAGAGAGAGAGAGAGAGAGAGAGAGAGAGAGGGGGGGAGGTAGAAAAGAATAGATAGAGTAATAAAAGAAAAGGGAGGAAATAGGTGGTGAGAAAGACAGGCAGAAGGATAAAGTGAACGCAAAGGATTATAGAAAGATATAAAGGATTGAAAGGAGGAATAGTCAGAGTGGGGGACGTTGGTGAAAAAGAAATCGTAAAGGCTGGAGATAAAAGAGAAGAGAAGAGAGTGGCGGAGAAAGGGAAGTTTATAGGGGAGCTATAATAATAGAAAGGGAATATAGAAAAAGATGAGGGGGGGAAAAAGTGAAGGTACGAGAAGAGAGAATGGTAATGCACTAGTTGGTAGAATATGTGTGTCTGTGAGATGGAGAGTGTAACGAAAAATATTGACAAATAGCTGAAATAGAGGATTGACGAAGATAATAATATAAATACAAGACGAACAAATAGTTAAACTGATAGAAGTTATATAGAAAGAAAATGAGCGATACAGAAAATGTGTGTGTGTGTGTGTGTGTGTGTGTGTACGTGTTGGAGGATGACAATATTTCTGAAGAAAACAGGACAATGTTATATATATATATATATATGTGTGTGTGAGTGTGTGTGTGTGTGTGTGTGTGTATGTATATTTCCAGGTGTAAAAGAATATCGACATGCAATGCTGAGAGAATGCAGGAAGGAAAACGACAGCATAAAAAGAAAAGAGGGTGAAAAAAAAAGAAAGAATTGTCGTTGTCGGCAACATGAATAAAATGGTTTTTCCTGTTAAGAATTGAGAAGGGTTACTCTATGTGTATATGTGTTGGTGTATGTGTGTGTGTGTATTTACGTATATATATATATATATATATATATATATATATATATATATACGTAAATATAATGTATATATGTGGTACGCGTATTCATACAAACATGCAGGCTCCAGCTACGTCGCATATATATATATATATATATATATATATATATATATATATATAGAGAGAGAGAGAGAGAGAGAGAGAGAGAAAGAGAGGGAGAGAGAGAGATGTAGATAAATAGATATAGATAGATAGATAGATTGATTGATTGATTGACTACGTATTTATATCACACACACACACTTATAAATGCTCATACATACATACATATGTACATATTTATGTCTGTGCGTCTTGGCATGTATTGTTTTCCTAATTAATCATTGAAATGCATCAACGATTTGACGGGGGTTTTATTTACTTTCTTTTCATTTCTTTTCTTTTCTTTTCTTTTCTTTTTTTTTGTTCGTTAGGCACCCATAGCGACAACCCTGGTACTTATAGCAATCCAGCAATTATTTCAACTTCCTGTTTTATTTATTTATTTATTTATTTATCTATCTCTTTATTTATTTTCCGAATAGCTAACTTACCATTTTGATCCACACCGGGTTTGATATAACCGGCGGCAATGTGTCAAGCGCACAATAAACCCAATGACACATGCGAGTACACATAAACAAGACACCGTGTGTATATGGTGTGTGTGTGTGTGTGTGTGTGTGTGTGTGTGTGTGCGTGAGTATGTGCGTGAGTATGTGTGAGCGTGTGCGTGAGTATGTGTGTATGACTGTACGTACATTATATATATATATATATATATATATATATATATATATATACATGACATGCATACACATACATATATATATATATGTATATATATATATATCTTGGTTTTTATAATATAAATAAATATGTATATATATATATATATATATATGTATATATATATATATTTATGCATCTATATATTTATATACATACATATTATACATGCATGTATATATAGACACACACACATATATAAATATATATATATATAATACACGCATATATATATATTTGTATGTATGTATGTATGTATGTATGTATGTATGTATGTATGTATGTATGCGTGTGTGTTCGTGTATATATATATGCGTGTGTGTTAGTGCGTGCATATATATATATATATATATTTATATATATATGTATGTATATATGTATAGTGAAACAAAATCGGAAGAGTGAGGTGAAGATAAATACGATTATATAGATTGGAAATATAAGAGAGTGGACTTGTGGAAAAGATAGCGGTAAAAGTGTGGGGAAACCAGGGTGAAAAGTGGAAGGAAATGGAAGGACCAAGTGCGAAAGAGTGTAAATAGGAGTATATCTATTGCCAAGAATAATAATGGAGAAGGAAAGAGAGATCGGAAGAAAGTATAGAGAATCTAATGTAAAGAAAGAGGGAGAGACAGAGAGACAAAGGGAGAGAGTAGAAGAGAAAAAGGATAGAGAGAGAGTGTGAACGAGAGGGAGAGAAAAGAAGAGGAAAATAGAAAGAGGAAGGAAGAGGGTGAAGGATGTGATATAAACAAATAATGCGTGTGTATATGGGAGGGAACCAACGTTGTGATATGGGCGGGGCATATTGGAGTCCGTGGAGGAGAAGGAAGAGTGTGTTAAAAGGAAATGGGAAAGTGAAGAGTGAGGAAGGAAGAAGGGAAAGTACTTGAAAGGGGAGAGGAAATGAGACGGGGAAGAGTGAGAGGGAGAGGGAGAGGGAGAAAAGGTAAGGATTAGAAGAAGAGAAGGTGGGAGATGTCAAAGGGATGACGGTGTGTGGGTGGGGTGGGGGAAAGAGGGAGGTGAGAGTATGTAATTATGTAAATATAACGTGAGGGAAAGTGTGAGAGGAAGAGGGGGAAGAGTAAAAGGTCGAAAGTAAGTACTTAAACGAGGGAAAGTATATAAGAGAAGAAGGAGGGGAGATTGTGGAAAAAAAGGTAGAGAAAGGAAGAGACAGAAGAAGTGAGAAAAAGAGAGAAAGTGTGTGTGTGTGTGTGTGCAGTGATGAAAAGAAAGAGAAAATAACGATAGTAAGAATGAATCGAGAAAGAAAGAAATGGGAGAGACAGAGAGAGGAAGATAGTGAGATAGGGAGGGAGGAGAGGGAAAGTTTGAGGAGAAGATTGCGGAGAGATGAAGAAAGTGCAGAAGAGAAAGAGAAAGACTATTCAAGATAGGTAGAAATATCATAGAAGAGGCGATGTTGAGAGATGAAAGAGATAGAAGGTAGCCACAGAGAGAGGGGTAGAGAGAGGAACATAGATATATATACAAAGAGACAAAGTAAGAGAGAGAGAGAGAGAGAGGGGGGAGAGAGGATAGGGATATATATATAAGGCAGTGAGAGAATAAAAAGGAGAGAAAATAAAAAATAAAGGGAGAGAAATATGGAGAGAAAAAGAAACAGAATGTAACATTTGATATTCATACACAGATATGTAACTATAGGAAATGTATCTGAATATTATATGTGCGTGCACCCATATATATATACATGTATGTATACATAGAGATGTAGGTATGTACATATATGTATGGATATATGCATATATTTATATATTATTTATATTATGATATATAGTTTACATATTTTCATAATACATATGTACACACACACACACATTTATATATATATATATATATATATGTGTGTGTGTGTGTGTGTGTGTTTAAACTATTTAACTATTTTAAAATGTTTCAGCTTCAAAGCTGCGGTCATGCTGGGGCACCACCGTATGTATTCATATATATGCATATATTTTTGTATATATTTATGTATATATATTTGTATGTATATATATGTATATCTATATATATATATATATGTGTGTGTGTTCATATATGCATATATAAATATATATTTGTATATGTATGTATATATACAAACATATATGTGTGTATGTGTGTGTGTATGTGTATATTTGCATATATATACATACGTATATACATATATATATATATATATATATATATATATATATATACATGTGTGTGTGTGTATATATATATATATATATATACGCACATATGCATACACATAAATGTGTGTGTGTCTGTGTCTGTGTCTGTGTGTGTGTGTCTGTGTCTGTGTCTGTGTGTCTGTGTCTGTGTGTCTGTTTTAGTGTGTGTATGCATGAATGAGCTTTATGCTAAAGTACGAAAACCAAGGTACGAAGACACAATTATACGCATATACGAAGCGCATTCATTATACTCAACTGCATTTACAAAATCATATTGAATTATGATTCGCTGTGGATCTCACTTTTCTAACGAACGCACACACATGCACACGCGCAATGAAGCATGGAATAAACTACCCGCATCAGTTGTTACCTGTCGAGACACTACATCCTTCAAAACTTGCATGCTTCCTGAAGTCCGCCAACAGCACACCTGATGGCCTTTTCTTTTTTTCTTTTTAATTATACAACACCTGAACACTGTAGCACTGTATACAACAATTTCTTTCATATATCATATTTCATATCATACATGTGTATATTATATGCACATTTATGCTATATATATATATATATATATATATATATATATATATATATATACAAGAATAAGGGCAGGAAATCGTCAATTAATAATAGAATTAATAATTAACAATTTTGCCAAGTAGTTCAGTATGATAAAACCTTTATCGGTAAAACCATTTATCATCATAAATATACAGGGATTAGCATTGAGTTGCTTCTCCAACATACTGAAAATTTAGAAATAGCAGTCAAAGAACTACTGATTCTAAACTACAAATTTTTTCTCTAAACGGATGGCGATATTTATGGCACACATAGAACAAAAAACCGGAGGGAAAAGCGTAAACAAAACAAGTCTTTAGTTAATTGGATACGAATCGTTTCATGGTTAAGCGAATGAAAATTTCACTATTCCAATCTTCAGCCCAAATATTCTGATAAATTTGAAAGTGTCTCTAAAAAAATTCACGGTAATTTTTGGCCATGCGACACCAAAAATCAACGATAAGAAAGGCACTTACGAATTATATATATATATATTATTCACCAAATGCCACATATTACAGGAGGCTCTCAATAATAACAGTATAGCAAAACCGCAGTGCCCCAGCATGGCCGCAGCTTTCAGCTGCAACTCATAATATATATGTACATATATGGCGCAGGAGTGGCTGTGTGGTAAGTAGCTTGCTTACCAACCACATGGTTCCGGGTTCAGTCCCACTGCGTAGCACCTTGGACAAGTGTCTTCTACTTATAGCCTCGGCCGAACAGAGCCTTGTGAGTGGATTTGGTAGACGGAAACTGAAAGAAGCCCGTCGTATATATGTATGTGTGTGTGTATGTTTGTGTGTCTGTGTTTGTCTCCCCAACATCGCATGACAACCGATAGAATAAGTACTAGGCTTACGAAGAATAAGTCCTGGGGTCAATTTGCTAGACTAAAGGCGGTGCTCCAGCATGGCTGCAGCCAAATGACTGAAACAAGTAAAAGACTGTATATATATATATATATATATATATATATATATATATATATATATATATATATATATATATTCTTTTCTTTTATTCTTTGATTTGTTTCAGCCATTTGACTGCGACGATGCTGGAGCACCACCTTTAGTCGAACAACTCGACTTCAAGGACTTTTTTTCTTTGTAAGTCTAGAACTTATTCTATCAGTCTATTTTGCCAAACCGCTAAGTTATGGGGACGTAAACACACCAACATCGGTTGTCAAGCTATGGTGAGGGGACAAACACAGACACACAAATATATATATATATATATATATATATATATATATATATATATATATATATATATATATATATATATATATATATAGGAAGGTTTGGAGGTGATGTACAGGAATTATATATTAGAGAAAATAATAATCAGGTACTCAGATGACTGGATGGTTGTACATTTACAGATTTTTATTCATAAGTCACATCTGAATATGAATAAAACATATGAATAAAAATCTCTAAATGTACAACCATCCAGACATCTGAGTATCTGATTATTTTTTCTAATATATATATATATATAGCATCTACTTAAATATTACATTTATACATACATACACATTTATGTATGTGATGTTTAAGTGAATGCCTAGTTAAAGATAAAACTGGAAGAACCACGATTTAAGTACAGCACTCAATAACAGAGAGAGTAAATATAAGTTTATTCAGACGATGGCACTTAAAAGAGCGGTCGAGTTTCCTTTGCGTTCTGAAACTCTAAAGAAACACGGCTAAGCTCATGAGTGCTGTTAGTTGTGTAAGTACACATGAGTACATGTGTATATGTGTGTGTGTGTGGATGTGTGTGTATATGTCTGTGTGTCTGTGTTTGTCCCCCGAACATCACTTGACAACCAATGCTGGTGTGTTTACGTCCCCCTAACTTAGCGGTTCGGCAAAAGAGACCGATAGAATAAGTACTAGGCTTACAAAGAATAAGTCCTGGGGGTCGATTTTCTCGACTAAATGTTGTGCTCCAGCATGGCTGCAGTCAAATGACTGAAACAACTAAAAGAGTAAAGGAGTATAACAGGATTTCAAAAGCAATGTTACAGGAATCTCATCCATTAAAGGAATAACGCGTTCTTGAAAAAAAACTTGTTGTAACGCGAAATCTCATTGGGCGAAATTAATTTTCCCATTCATTTTCGTGTTATAAATTCATGATGTATTCTGACGAATGGTTACCGAAGAGAAAAAAAAAGAAAAAAAAAAACAAACAATAAAAGTAAAAGCAAGAGGACCACTTGTGTGCATGATAATAATAATAATAATTTCTAAGCATACACAGTATAATATGCATATATAAAAGCATTTGAAGAGAAATACCTCAGGGTTAGCACTTACAGAAAAATAATCGTAGTATCATGACAGAATACGTTCTTATCATCAAAAGATGTTGACAACTGTAATAGTGGTGGTGGTGGTGGTGGTAGGATGAGAGTTACTGGGAAGATGAGGGGCACTATCTTCTATCTTATAGCTCGTCCATCATCAACATCTATTTGCGGGATGAAGGACTTATCCAGAATTGATTGACGCTTGTGGTGCATCATCTCTTTGTGCTGGTCTGTGTAGGATCGGAGTTCATTGTAAACTCATTTTGTAATTTTTACGTTACATTCATGGTTAAGGCTGTTATTGGGAAAGAAGCTTGTTTCCCATCCACGTGGTTCCGGGTTCAGTCCCAGTGCGTGCCACCTTGGGCAAGTGTCTTCTACTACAGCCTTGGGCTGACCAAAGCCTTGTGAGTGGATATGGTAGAGGGAAACTGAAAGAAGCCCATCGTATATATATGTATGTATGTATACATTTATGTGTGTGTCTTTGTGTCTGTGTTTGTCCTCCAACACCGCTTGACAACCTGCACTGGTGTGTTTATGTCCCTGTAACGTAGCAGTTCACGAAAAGACACCGATAGAATAAGTACTAGGCTTTAAAAATAGATCCTGGGGTCGATTTGCTTAACAGAAGCCCTTCAAGGCAGTGCCCCAACATAGCCGCAGTCAAATGACAGAAACAAGCAAAAGATCAATATATTAGTCCATAAGTGCTAATCCTTTAAGCAATATTCTTTGTATTCAATTCAAGGGAAATTGGTAGAATTTTCGTATTCTCAACTGTATTCTCAGCTTGCTGCTGTTCTCAAAGCATTAGCATCTCGTTAGATAAACTTTCTCTATGGGATACAAACAGTTTAACCACGAATTAATCTCTATGATTTCTATATATTTACATTGATATATATGCATACACACAGATACATATATGCTGAAGTTGAATGTGCCCCCGAGGGATTTTAATTCATTTATATTACGCAATCCATTTAGACATCGTTTATATATATATATTAAATATCGACTATTTACACGTACATCTGTATTGTTGTCAGCACATTGGTACAATAAAAAATCTGGCTAGCTTAGAAAATTAATTTGGCGTGTTTAACTTCAAAGCTTCATCAGTTGGTAGTTGCCTGGTCCTGGGGTTTCTTATTTGTTGTCGATGGGCACGTATTCCTTTCCACAAAGTTGATCTCGCTTGTCATTTATAATCTTTGTTATTGTTACATCCATTGTATTAAATATATTTCTTGATACATATCGGAAGTGTCCCGATATAAATTCATGTGTTGCAGCTTCAATGAAATTTATGCATATTCTACCGTTCTTCCTAATTTTCTTAGTGTTAGAGTTGAAATTTTAGTGAATTATTCGATGCTGGTTAATATTTTCTTTGAAGAGTTTCATTTTCCCTTACATTTTGCATTTCTTCGGCCATGGTATATTATAAGGAAGAGTGTAGGCTTCTGTATTTCTTGGATTATGTGTTAGTACCTAGAGCAAATTATTGACAGTTTCTAAAGTGAATTTTGCCTTTCAGAGTTTGGCCTGCTCTATTAAACTGAATTAATGTTTCCGGGTACTATCTTTTTTAATTGTTTAAGTCATTATCTTGAGCTTCCAGAATAGATATAATTTTACGGTTTCTTCTTTCCAAATAAAATTTGATATTCGTTCTTGTATGACAAGAAACAAATAACCAAATATTTTTTAGAGTCTGTTGGTTTTAAGTAACTGCCGGTTTCCATTTTCAACTCTCTTTAAATGTCTAAAATATTCAAAGAGGTATTTTTTTTTTTTTTACTATTTTTACATCTTAAAATGAATATTGTTTACACTTTTGGTGTTGATCAAGATTGTATATACATGTGATAAAGCAACCATTCAAGTATCATTTTCAGGCTTCTAATGAATTTCTATGGAACTTGTAATCGTATTTTGATCTGGCCCGTTCATATATTTGTACTTGTCAGTATGCCATGACTAATTTAGTGTAAGTTGGAGCGACTTTATTCTCATTGTAGACCCAGAGATATGATCACTGAAGTTGAAATATTTTTCAGCATAAATTTTATTGTCTACGATGACATTTTTTTCTCTATTCATTCAGGTAGTTCTGTAAAAAAACATTTTTGAGTTAAAATTTGATGGCTTTTAATTTGTATTTATGGTGAATCACTGTATAAGTATTAACAACAAATGATACAATGAATGTGCCTTAATTAGGTAAGATGCTTTAACATGTCTGAATCATCTGTTAATGAGATTCGATATGTGATTCATAGTTGATTAAAAAAAATAATAATAACCAAAAGGTTTTTTACGCTTCACAAGACGGATCTACAACAGTAAGTCTTAACCTAAATTCATGAGGATTCAACATTTTAATACTCGCTGAAATTTATTCTCTTCTGGCATCATCGATTGTTACAATGGTGTGGATTTTGTGCGGTTCGTAAATTTTAGTGGTTTGACGTTTAATGAGCATTAAATAACCACGCACTTCACACGCCTTATCCTTTAAAACTTTACAAAGTAGGCGAAAGAAGGAGATACATTTCATCTTTATTTGGTAATCTTGACCTTCAATTTGACGTGGGTGTTATGTTAGAACACAGAATACTGCGCTGTTTACCTCGAAAGGATCACTTACAAGGACTCAAGGTGTAGCACAAAAGCGAATTGTTTGTTACTGCAGCCCGAAATAGCCAGGTCATGTGATTTCACCACGTAATAAGTTCCTCAGGATCTAGTGCTTTAACGCAACCTCCATTTTAAGTTGGAGATTAAAAATACGTCTATCATTAGCACTGCTTCTGTCTCTATTAATTACATCTTTGTTTTTACAGCAATAAATTGTTTATCTTTTTATTGCAAGTTATGTCTTATCTTTTGTAATATTTAAATCCATTAAGGTGGCGAGCTGGCAGAAACGTTAGCATGCTGGGCGAAATGCTTAGTGGTATTTCGTCTGCCGCTATGTTCTGAGCCCAAATTCCGCCGAGGTCGACTTTGTTTTTCGTCCTTTTGGGGTCTATTAAATAAGTACCAGTTACGTACTGGGGTCGATGTAATCGACTTAATCCCTTTGTCTGTCCTTGTTTGTCCCCTCTATGTTTAGCCCCTTGTGGACAATAAAGAAATAAGAAACGTTAGCATGCCGGGTGAAATACTTAGTGGTATTTTGTCGGCCACTACATTCTGAGTTCAATTCCACCACGATCGACTTTGCCTTTGATCCTTTCAGGGTTGATAAATTAAGTACCAGTTGCATACTAGGGTCGATCTAATCGGCTGACTGCCACCTCAAAAATTTCAGGCCTTGTGCCTAGAGTAGACAAGATTATTAATCTACGGTGGCTAGCTGGCAGAAACGTTAGCACACCGGGCGAAATACTTAGCGGTATTTCATCTGTCTTTACGTTCTGAGTTCAAATTCCGCTGAGGTCGACTTTGCCTTTCATCCTTACAGGGTCGATAAATTAAGTACCATTTGCATACGGACCTTGTGCCTAAAGTAGAAAAGAATATTTGAATCCATTATGACTACAAGTATCCTTATTTACTTTTTTCATTGCTACATGCTTATCCTTTTTGATGTTCTTCCCATTTCTATTACTGAGGTTTAATGTGGATTTGGAGTATGGCGGTTACATAGTCTCAAAATTATAAATGATATTTTCTCCCCCAAATTTTGGTTAAATAGTTACTTTATTTCATTAAACATCATCATCATCATCATCATCGTTTAACGTCCGCTTTCCATGCTGGCATGGGTTGGACGATTTGAGTGAGGACTGTTGAACCAGATGGCTACACCAGGCTCCAATCTGATTTGGCAGAGTTTCTACAGCCGGATGCCCTTCCTAACGCCAACCACTCAGAGAGTGTAGTGGGTGCTTTTACGTGCCACTGGCACGAAGGCCAGTCAAGAGGTACTGGCAACGGCCACGATCGAAACGGTGTATTTTACGTGCTACCTGCACAGGAGCCAGTCCAGCGGGACTGGCAACGAACTCGCTCGAATGTCTTTTCACGTGCCACTGGTACAAGTGCCAGGAAGGCGACATTCATACTTCATGTTCCCCTGTCCGTGCTGTCGTTTATTATAATAGGGACAACTGGAAGTAAAAAAGTTAATTATAAAAAAAAAAAATACATATATTCATAATCAAATAATTTTTCTGTGAGATGAAAGTTTCTATAGATGTTTCAAATCTCATCCTACATTTCATTAAAATAGTGTTTTGTAGTGTTGAGTGAACTTCAATTTTTTTTTGAGAGGACTTGAATCTGTTGCATTATCGTTTATCTTTATTTTTTCTACAGCTACATTCAATATCCTGCATTTTGTTTGTCGCACTAATCGCACCCCTCCCCATACTTGTCAAATGGTCTAAAAACTGACTCTTAATTTGTAGATCATTGTATAAGCCTTCACTAATTGAGTCCACTTATTGTGTTTTCATCTGATATTCTGTAGTAACTTGGTTACTATTTTTTAAATATCTTTTTAGACTGTGGCCATGCTGGGGCATCACCTTGAAGAATTTTAGTTGAATGAATAGACCCCAGGACCTATTTTTATTTTAAGCCTGGTACATACTCTATTGGTCTTCTTTTGCAGAACTGCCAAGTTATGGAGACGTAAACAAACCAGCGACAGTCGTCAAAGACACACAGTGATATGCGAGCACTCACACAGATACACACACACACATTTGTGAGCAGGTGTGTGTGTGTGTGTCTGTGTGTGTGTGTGTGTGTGTGTGTATTGGGTCATCCCATCAATAATTTGTTTTTTCAATTGCATTAATTAAAAGTCAGAGGGGAACAGGATAAACTACCTGCATCAACTTGCTATAAAAGCAGGTAGTAAGTTTACCTTGTACTTATTCTTAGTGCAAGTTTTGAAGAGTGCAGTTTGATTTTAACAGTTATTTTTTTTCAAAGCTATAATGGAAGTGACAAAGGAGCAAATTCAGCATATTTTGCTTTATGAGTTCAATAAAGGCAACAACACAACGGAAAGTGCGAGGAATATTAATGTAGTATATGGGGATCAGACAATAAGCGTAAGCCAGTGTCAACAGTGGTTCCAGAAATTCCAAGCCAGAATCTACAGCCTAGACGAGCCTCATTCTGGAAGATCTGTAGACCCCGACGAGGATGTCCTGCAAACCCTGGTAGAACAAAATCCCATCGTAATTGTTGAGGAACTCGCAGAGAAGCTTGAATTTGGTAATTCATCGACTCCTGCTTGCCATCGGAAAAGTCAGCAAATCGGGTCAATGGGTTCCTCACAAACTTTCCGAGTCTAATCAGTGAATGTGTGCTCTTCTTTGCTGTTACGTCTCACAAACGAACTTTTTTTTATGCTGAATAGTGACTGGTGCCGAGAAATGAGTTCTCTATAAAAATGTGAAGTGCCAAAACAATGGGTAGGGAAAGGAGAAACATTGGCACCCTAGGTTAACGAAAGTCTTCATCTATGTAAGGTGTTGTTATCTCTTTGGTGGGATATGAAAGGTTTAGTCCACTTTGAACTTTTAAACCCAAACCAAATGATAACAAAGGAGATCTACTGTGAGCAGCTTGAGTGGCTTAAGTCAGCGGTAGAAGCAAACTGACCATCTTTGGTTTCAAGACAAAAGGTGTTCTTCCATTAGGATAATGCTTGGCCACATACAGCGAAGGTGACATTCTAAAGGCTGGAGCAGTTTGAATGGGAAATGATACCCCACCCACCATATTCGCCAGACATCGCCCCATCTGATTATCATTTATTCTGCAGTCTTCAAAATTATTTGGACAGAAAAAAATATGAATTCTGTAGATGAGGTCAGAAGAGTAGTGGAGGAGTATTTTTCATGATGGACAAGTGAATTTTGGAAGAGGGGCCTTGCAAGTTTACCAGATAAGTGGAAGAGCACTGTAGAAAATGAAGAAGAGTATATTTTAGATTAGAAAAGAACTTTATCTTAATTTTGAAAAATAAAAGAAGTATTCAAAAAACCCGTATTATTTATGAGATGACCGAATATATATTTAGACACGTTGGGCTTCAACCTGGTTTCCGTCCACTAAATTCACTCACAAGGCTTTGGTCGGCCCAAAGCAATAGTAGAAGACACTTACCCAAGGTGCCACGCAATGGGACTGAACCCGGAACCATGTGGTTGGGAAGCAAGCATCTTACCACATACCCATGCCTGCACCTGAGTTTCGATTGTGGTTAGACCTGTATAAAATTGCCTTTGGGTTATAATTTCTATTCCTTTGTGTATTTTGGTTTTGCCTTATTTTGATAAATATTCCGTCATGATGAAAACAGAATTTTGGTTTCTTCTGATAAAATTGTTTCCTTGTCGAAAATTTTCTGGAATTAATGTAATTTTTTGTATCCATGACGACAATAAATTTGCCTGTTTTGGTATGTTGTGTTTTTCAATTTTCTTCATGAATGATTTATCAGCATTTTATGCCTTTTCAAATTCGGTTTCATAATTACTGAGCGGTAATTTTTATAGACTTTTCAAAATATACAAGAGTAGAACAATATATGATGCCTGCAGAGAATCAGTGTGTATTAATATACCACATCATAATGATCTTAAATTAAGCGGATTAATCTTACAAAACACATACTCGGTAAATTTTAGGATGTTCTTTTGAAACCTTTTCTACAGCACATTCTGAATTTCATAGGAGTTGACTTCGACATTTTAAAACCAACACCAAAAGGAAAAAAAAATCGAAAAAAGAAACAGACAGACTACCACGGGTGTCGAAATCTGATATAGAAAATTTTTTCAACATATTATTTGAACAAGCGAAGAAAAACTTCATGACAAAAAAGAAAAGACCCTGCGAAAGAATTATTTCGATCTCTGTAGATACATTTACAGGTAAATAATAGGGTACACAATGGAAGTAAAGTTACTCCAATGAATGCTAATTTAGTCCCAATATCTACATATCAGCTTTCTTTGCTTTACCAGCATTTTATATGTATCAATATATCGTTATATAACTGTGTGTTATATATAAATAAGGACTAAACTTGTTTCGTTCGGTTTGCATCAATATACCTCATTATAATGATCTTAAATTAAGCGGGTTTACTCTTAAAAACACACAAACTCAGTAAATTTTGAAACCTATTCTACAACATGTTAAAAAATAGCAAAAATAAAGAACCTTACAGACATATGTATTAATGGGTATTGAAATTTGATATTGAAAATTTTTCTAACGGAGAAAAAATCCATGACCTGAAAAGAAAAACAACCTGCAAAAGAATTATTTCGATTTCAGTAGCTACATTTATAAGTAAATAATCAGGTACACAATGGGAATAAAGTTGCTCCAACGAACGCTAATTTAGTCACGGCGTATTTCCAAGTCAACAATATACAAACAATCCAGATCGGAAATAATACTTATATGGTTGCTTTATACTATATATATATATATATATATATCATATATATATATATATATATATATATATATATATATATATATATATATATATGTGTGTGTGTGTGTGTGTGTATATATATATATATATATATATATATATATATAGTCTCGATCAACTTAATCTGTTTAAAAACTTAACTTTTCCGAAATACCAGTTTTTTCCCTCTATTGTCCTGAGAATACATACAATCGATCAAATACGAATAAAGCGTGTTAATCAAGAACTACAAAACACCTCTTGGAACGCTCTAAATGAATAAATAAATTAAAAGGCCTCAAGTGTATTTTTAACTTCACTTTCTTTTCCTAGATTTTTATGCGTATGGAAGAAATTTTTCTGTCTGTACAAAGACACACATACACACACATTCTCTCTCTCTCTCTCTCTCTCTCTCTCTCTCTCTCTCTCTCTCTCTCTCACGCACACCTCATGCAAATAAATTCACACACACCTCATGCATGCACACACACATAAACACGTATAAAATGACAAAATAATTTAGAAATATTAAGTGAATAGAGTGGAAGAAATCGTGTCGGAGAGTGAGTAAACGAGTGAGTATACGTGTGTGTGCGTGTGAATGTGTGTGAGTGCTTTAATAAGGTGAACTGTAGTCTAGAGTAAATAATGTTTTCTTTATTCTACATAAGTGATGAGAGATAATTATCTATATTGTGTAAATAATTTAAGGAGTGAATGCACATTTACTAAGGGAACGCTGAGTTTTATATCAACCAATTTGTTCATTAATTAACCTGAATAATTGAGCTGCATGTATCCATGCTTCTATAATCTGCGTAAGTATTTGTATCCCATTACACACACACACACACATATACACTTATACGTTTACATGTATATAAATCCTGCCTATATTTTATACAGCCTGTTATCTGAATATATTTTATCTGTTATCTTTCAATTGTTCAAACTGAAGCCATTTTGGTGCATCTTCATAAAGGGTTTTAGTTGAACAGGTGGACCCCAGTACATATTTTGTAAATTTAGTACTCGTTCTATTAGCCTCTTTTGGCAAAACGTTAAGTTATAAGGATGTAAACAAACCAAGACTGAAGGACCGCTGAAATAAGAATGTGAATCTGAGAGGGGAATATGTTGAATAAAATCATAATTAACTGATCATCCTGTAATTTCTTTTATCCTAGGCCAGGAACTTTTCAGCGTTCCCTCGTGTGTATGTCTGTATGTGTGTGTGTGTGCGCATGTGTGTGTATATAGGGTTGGGCAAAAGTTACCTGACAGTAAATCAAAACTCCATAATTACTTTTATTTATTCATTCCAATTATGAATGTTTAATAACTGAATGCTGCGAGTTAAAATCACGGTTTTTTTTTTTTCAACATTTGTCTGTTTATTAACGAAGTCTCATTCAGTTGTTAAACATAAATAAACCTTCGAATTAAATGGTTTTGATTTACTGTCGACTTTTGGCCAACACTGTATATGCCATTCCAGCTGTGGCCATCCTGTTTTCTTTCCTTTTTCAGAAATAATGCATTCGCAGCTACTTCGTCACCCTTTCTTTTTCAAAACCAGCGGGTCTAATTTTAAAGGTAATTTGTACTATTTTTCAGTAAGTCAAACGTCTAATCAGTTTGAGGCTCTCTCTCTTTAGGTCGTTATCTGATACGCTTAAGACGACTTAGAAAGGCGAAAGTGTGCGATTTCATAACTTCGAGTTAATACTTTTTTAATAATTGACACTCAGGTCTGACCTAGGGTTAAATAACTTCTGAAGCTGCCGTTGTTTCATCTCAGATCAATTCTGATTGAGCAGACGCTTGATCAAAGGCGACCATCCGTTTTCCATTTTGTTTTCGAGTACAACATAAGGACTGTAATACTGTGGAACCTCACTTTACGCATTTAATTCGTTCCTGGAGATCGTTCGTTACTCAAAATATTAATGAACCGAAAGTATTTTTTCCATAGGAAATTCAAGAGAAGGCATGGCGAATTCAAGCCAGGGTGTGCACAGAGCGAAAGCGATAAAGTACCTGACGTTCTCCCACTGGAACACCCAGCTTGTTGCCAGCCGTTGTTGCAGGCATGCGTGTTCGTTTCTCAAGACACCGTTCCCCAACCGAGACGTTTTACGTTCGAAAAATTGTTCGTAAGCTGATTTGTTCGTGGTGAGAAGCGTTCGTAAACAGAGCTGCCACAATATTTCAAATGTTGAGCTTCCATTTCTGAGACGATCAGGGAAATTGGCTTCTTATCCTACCAGTTCCAGAGGCCACGTAGAATTGGTTTGTTCGTCAGTTTATTGTTATTCTTGTAACTACTACTACTACTACTACTACTACTACTACTACTACTACTACTACTATTGAACGAGAGAATAGTGAATGCCATCAAAGTGACACTGGGGTAAATTATCCAAGGCCCAATATACCCATCATGGCTACCCATCTAATAAGGGTACATCAGGCACATGCAGCGCAACCATATGTGCACCGCATGGTGATCTCATATCAAGAAAAACAGCATATGACCTTGCAGGTGGGGCCCAGTTAGAATTTTCTTTGGGTCAAGTAGCTCATCCTGCTCATAAGGTCCCTGAATAAGGGTTGTTTAAGGATGCTGAACAAAACACCCGTGTTTCCAAAAAATTCCTCTCAACACATGGTGCTCCCCCACTACTTCTGCTCATGATCAGAGATGCACATATCATCAGCCACCAAGGGTCATGCTCAAATGATTAAGGTCAAACAACTGACATGCAAATCTGTGGTATTGAGCAGAATATTTGCTGGAGCCCATCTTTTATACCAAGACAAAACAATGTACATGATAACACTTCCAATCAGTTAAAATCAGAAGCCATGAGAGCCACTGCCTGGTACTGCATCTGGGCATTTATTATTATTATTATTATTATTATCATTATTATTATTATTATTATTATTATTATTATTATTATTATTATTATTAGTAGTAGTAGTAGTAGTAGTAGTAGTAGTAGTAGTAGTAGTAGTAGTAGTAGTAGTAGTAAGGCAGCAAGCTGGCAGAAACGTTAGCATGCTGGGCAAAAGGCTTAACAGTATATTTCACCTGTCTTTACGTTTCTGAGTTCAAATTCTGCTGAGGTTGACTTTGCCTTTCATCCTTTCAGGGTCAATAAATTAAGTACCAGTCAAATACTGGGACCGATGTGATTGACTTATCCACTCCCCACATATTTTAGGCTGTGTGCCTATTATGGAAAGGATTATTATTATTATTATCATTATCATTATTATTGATTCTCGCAGAATGAAAGCTTCTTTTCGTTTCTCTATTCAAAACATGATCTATTTCAGATATTACTAAATGTAATTTTCTTTGATGTACTTATAAAAAAAAAGAAATATAATCGCCCATGGTTGCCTTCAGTATCATGGGGCAGACAAAAGAATGTAAAAGGTTTGTATGATAAGTTTTGAAATTATATTTATTCACATTACATTTCCATGTCCCAAATAGCTACCACATTAGAATGGAAAAATAACAGCACCAAGTCAAAACACACTAATAAATATAAAATAAAGAAAATGAAGAATTTAGCGAACAATTAGTGTAAGAAAATACCCCAAAATGCTGAAATAAGTAGTCCTGGACACATGTAGTAAATGCAACTCTTACATAAATCCAGAGCTGTGATCCGTTTATTTAACAGTTGTCTGTCATATGGTCTGATACAAAATGAGCAGACGGAATTTTTAGGTCGTTCACAGATACAAGAAAAAAATTCTATGGGAAAATTTTGTAAAACCGAACGGAATTCGTCAAAGGAATTAATTTAGGAGAGCACAACTAGGAACATGATATACCTCTACTTATAAGAAACGAGCTCTGTGAGATGGAGTGGCTACTGCTGTGAGTGTTGTTGGTCATTTTCCATGGCAACGCCATTGCAGTAATGCCATCGTGCAGCAACGCCATCACGGCAATGCCATCATGGCATTGCCATTGTAGTCATAATTGCGGGGCACAGCTGAGCATGCCTTTTGTTCTGGGGTGTGTAATTCATTACCTCCACTCCCCTACCTGCTGCTGCTTCACCTGCTGCTTTTACTTTTCTCTTTCTGTTTCTTTGTTTCTTTGAATTTAAATGCTATCAATAAACTGGTGTTTTATTTTCCGAAAAAACAAATAGATAAATAAAATGCCTTACATTTAATGCACAGCAGTCATGGCCCAGTGAAACATGGGCCGTGACTGCTGAAGACATGCGTAGGCTTGCAAGGAATGAAGCCAGTATGCTCCGATGGATGTGTAATGTCAGTGTACATACTAGACAGAGTGTAATTACCTTGAGAGAAAAGTTGAACCTAAGAAGCATCAGTTGTGGTGTGCAAGAGAGACGATTGCACTGGTATGGTCATGTGGCAAGAATGGATGAGGATAGCTGTGTGAAAAAGTGCCACACCCTAGCAGTTGAGGGAACCTGTGGAAGAGGTAGGCCCAGGAAGACCTGGGCTGAGGTGGTGAGGCAAGACCTTCGAACATTGGGCCTCACCGAGGCGATGACTTCTGGGAATTGGATAAGCATAGATCCACTAGGTACAATAATTTTTACAAATAATAAAAAGTCCAAAACAAGCTTGACTATCACAGTCTGTGGGGAAGGATACATTATCTAATTTAACCTCTTTTCTAGTATAAATAACCCACACCTAATGTGTATCTCAGCATTGGTGTGCATCATAGAAATACGAGTTTGACGTCCTGTATGACAATTCTCTTGACCAAAATATAAAATACATCTTTTGTTTTAGATTAATTCTGCAGATGATCTAAAAAAAAAAGGAAAAACAGAAACAAACAAAAAAAAAAGAAGACAAAGCTGAAATATAGTACTCGTATAAGGTAGTTTATTAATGATAAATTTGGTGGTTTATACTTTATTCCAGTGTAATGTCCCAACATCATGTTTACATGCATAGAATCATACATGTTTTCCCTACAAAACCTCTTTAAAATATCTTTAAAGTGTCTAAAGATTGAAGAAGTGTTCCGCAGCAAATGCTCTCAACATGAGAATATTCCGTGCAAATAGAAATTTATATAATAAATAAACACACAGTGAACAACAGAATGGATAAATATATATTTGATATCTTTAGTAAAATGGCGGCTACATAACAGAATAATCAGCTCTGGAACTGTTGTATGCACATACATCTTATTTTGTTTAAAAGAGCATTTCAAATACAAAGCTATATGCACAAGACAAAAACCATCTCCAAGTCACTATGATAAGATAAAATCTGATAGTTGTGCCACATCTGTATAGAAGATATTATCTGCATCGTCATTGGTTGCTCAAGAATGTTTGTTTAAATATCTGCTTTCCTTCAGGCTTAATCTCCTGACAAAGCAATTTATGATGTTAACTGTTGGAAAGTTTCTAGTGATAATAATTTTAAAACAGAAATAATCCATATCACACATGAAATATATTTAAACAGTTCAAGAAAAACACAATAAACCAAATAATATTTATTATCTTAGACAAGCAGGAGATCGTATATGCTGCTGTAAAAATGACTGTAACTCAGCAAATATGAATACATCTCAATGAAAGGTGCAGATGAATGGAATATCCAAGGTAAAGTAATACAGAAACACTTGTAATGGTTATATTCTAATTAAAGGTATATCCAATGCTGTTACTGTTCTAATGTAACCTTAGATCAGGGGGTGGGGAACTTTTTAAACCAATTATCCCAAAATATATTTATTTACACCGTTGTTTTGACTGGCACCTGTGCCAGTGGAGCGCTAACAGCACCATCCAAGCGGGATCACTGCCAGAGCAGCAGTTTCGCTTCCATGCCGGTGGCACGTAAAAAGCACCATTTGAGCGTGATCGTTTCCAGCTTCGCCTTACTGACACTTGTGCCAGTGGCATGTGAACAAAACATTGGACTGGCTCCTGTGCAGGTAGCACGTAAAAAACCCCATTTGAGTGTGGCTGTTGCCAGTACCGCCGGACTGGCCCTCGTGCTGGTGGCACGTAAAAGCACCCACTACCCTGTCGGAGTGGTTGCTGTTAGGAAGGGCATCCAACTGTAGAAACTTTGCCAGATCAGATTGGAGCCTGGTGCAGCCATCTGGCTCACCAGTCCTCAGTCAAACCATGCCAGCATGGAAAGCGGACATTAAACAATGATGATGATGATGTTACACTCTTGATTTGAAAGGAAGAAAATCATAGATTCTTTGAATTCAAAAGGTTTATTGAATCTATTTATATGGAGAATACAATTATAAATAAACTGCCTTCTCATGCCAGAAGAAAAATTTCTGTCGTAACAAGGAACACATTTTTTTTAAATATAATAATACTTGTCTAAATAGTCCTCATTACTCCCAAAAATTTCATTTTTACCCCACTTAGGGTAATTTACCCCGGTTCATTGACCCCTGCCCTAGATCATCTGAATTTGAACAGATCTATAACTCTTTCTCCCGAAACAATGACAGTCAAGGTTAAATTCTATGAGATTTGAAGTCACACTGTAAAGAGCTGGAGCAAATGCCACTGCAAGCCAACAGTTCTGCCAGCTTGCCTCTTGTAACAAAAGCAATCTGCTTGTGGCATCTAGGATTAATTTTTAAATTATTTCATGTCCTTTTTATTATAAAAACTGTATAAGGTATGATTTAAGGAGGATTTAGCAGATCAAGTGGATCTTTTATCTCCTTATTGTCTGTATTCTCACTTACAATAATCGGTGCACAAAGATATACAGTGATATTCTGATGCAAAAAATCAGAAAAGCGACCAGAATATGAAAAAGCAAATGTAATAATTTTTGTATTTATTGAATCAATCAGAGGAGCTGCGAAAACATTCCGAAGTTGCTATATTCAAATATCAGCACTGGACAAAATGCTTAGAGATATTTCTTCCAACTCTTTACCTTCAGAATTTAGTACCAATTGAGGTCAACTGTTTTTCATCACTCCGGAATCAACAGAATAAAGAGTCAGTTAAGTGCTGGAGTCAATGGTATTGGTTAAGTGACTCATGTCTAACATTGGATACATTCATATACATCATACATAGACCCTCAGCTACACAAGATCTCTGTTCCTGAATTACTACAAAGATAAGCATTTCTGGGATGGTACTCATTTCAGATTTTATGGTCCACATCAAGAGTGAGGGGGCAGCAAGCACAAAGCTGTTGGGCCTGTACAGTAGTATCCAAGGGCCCATAAAAACATTAAAAAACTGACACAAGGCCAACAATTTTGGGAGATGGGTTAAGTCACTTCCATCGATTCCAGTGCACAACTGGAAGTTATTTTATCGGCCCTGAATGGATGGAAGGCAAAGTTGACCTCGGCGGAATTTGAACTCTGAACGTAAAGACAGACGAAATGTTGCTAAGCATTTTGCCCATACTTTGAGTTCAAATTCTGCTGAGGTCCACTTTGCCTTTCATCCTTTCTGGGTTGATAAATTAAGTACCAGTTACGTACTGGAGTTGATCTAATTGACTGGCCCCTCCACCAAAATTTCAGGCCTTGTGCTTATAGTAGAAAGGATTGCTTATTGTTTCAGGAGAACTAAGTTCTATTAATTGTTATTCGTAAAACAGGCGACTCGAAGTAAAAGGAAATTATTCTCATATATTTAGCAAAAATAAATACGTAGTTTGTTTTCTTTTGAGAAAAATAATTAACTATTTCCTGTCAAGAATTCAAATAAAAATCAGCAACTATTGAATTTAAAAAAAAAATCAAATTCAGAAAAAAAATGTTAAAAAAAAATTACAATTAAAAAATACACAAAATGATCGTTTCTTAAAATCAAAAAACTCCTCTCAAAAGCAACTTTTACTTCGAAACAAACAAAAATTCAAAAATTAGCTTTAATATCAAAATATAAAAGAGAATCTTTTCTCCCTCAGGCATAAAATGCCGAAATTCGTCGCAACCCTCGTAAAATCTTTAACAAAAACATAATAATAAAAATAAAAAAAACATATTTCTCACTTTTTAAAAAACATAAATTTATTACGAACAGAAAAAATATCATTAGTGAGAAGGACGTGCTTATTTAGTTTTACACAAACGAGATCTTGGTTTCAAATTTGTTAATGCTTGTCTTAAGGCAATTTTATTAATACCAGAGTAATTTCTGTTTTGTTTTGTTTTAATTCCAGTCAACACCGAAAATGCTGATTTGCACAAAAACATTATGACAAATGGTAGAAAGGTTTCGTTGCCTAATTCGTACAACATAGGAAATTACGCACAAACACCGAGTATAAAACACATGTAAGGTTTTCATTGAAAATTTATGCCTGAGAATTGAATCACTTCAAATTTCTACACATTCTTCCTGAACTTTTATCTAACAGTAGATGCCTTACACGCTGTGTTTCAACTGTGTTTTGAATCTGATCCAATTGGTTATTACCTAATTCTGATAAAAACTATTTCTGGAAATTAACACATGAAGTGCGATGGGCCACAATCGTCGCCGTCAAGCACAGGTCGACATGCATTTAATTTATGGGCATTTATTGGGGTCTAACGTCACTCAAACGCTCCGATACTCACCAGAATTCAAGAGGACTAATAATTCAACGTATGACTTTTCAGATTATGTAAAACTTGCCACCATTATATACTAAGAAGATATTTTAACTATTTTTTTGTTTTTAATGTGTGCATGGTAGTCTCATTTTCATAAAATGTGCTCAGCAGTCCATGTTATCTAAGTGCAAATCCCAGCGCTTTATGGGTTAAGGTGGCGAGCTGGCAGGAAAGTTAGCCTGTCGGGTAAAATGCTTAGTGGCAATTTGTCTGTCTTTACATTCTGAGTTCAAATGCAATGGGTGTCGACTTTGCCTTTCATCCTTTTGGGGTTGATAAAATAAGTATCAGTTGAACATTGGGGTTGATACAATTAACTTACCCTCTGCTCTGTAATTGTTGGTTTTCTACCAAAATTTGAAATCAATATTTCTGGAAATTGCTTTCTAGACTCCAAATTATGAGTCTAGAAATTGCTTTCTAGACTCTCCAAATTGTGAGTCATAACTTTTTTGATCAAATTAAAATTCAGTGCACTTTCAAAAATAAAATCATTTGTTTATCTTTTTTTTTTGTTTCAGTCATCAGATTGTGGCCACGCTGGAGCACTGCTTTGAAGAATCTTTCATAAAACGAATTGACCCTGGTAGTGTGTGTCTTTGCATCTGTGTTTGTACTCCCACCATCGTTTGACAATCGATGTTGGTGTATTTATGTCCCCAAAACTTAGCAGTTCGGCAAAAGAGACCGATAAAATAAGTGCTAGGCTTACAAAGAATAAGTCCTGGGGTCGATTTCTTCAATTAAAGGCGGTGCTCCAGCATGGTCACAGTCAAATGACTGAAATGAGTAAAAAATACAATTTGCATAACTAATTTTCTTTCATGAATAAATTAGCCAAATCTGAATATTGTCCCCGACTTCATTTTTTACATTCTAACTTCCATTTCAAAGCTCGTCCATTTGAGAGACATCAAATGTTTGCTGAAATTAGATTCCATTTCGTCGCAGAGATTTGCGAAAGGGTAACTATGGAGTGCACCATCTCCCTGAACAATAAATGTTATCTTAATCCCTGCTGATAATCCCTATTACTGCATATGCCTCCACCCGTTTGGGGGGAGGTCACAAGCAAATATGCAGCTTCAAATAAAACCCTTGACTATTTCACTACTTCATTATTTCTATAGCGTGAATATGATTCTCAAGAGATTTACCTTTTTACTGAAAAAATTCAATAGCCTCTCAAATAATTCTTTAGACTTCCTGCTACATTAGGTATGTCTTGAATCAATGTCTTTTTAATTTGGTAGGCTTCACACTTTCAGTGGCCAAATTAATTATTATCCTTCATTATTTTTCAGTGTAAGAGTAAATCCATATTGTAAATAAGATTCATTATATTTCTTCTTTTTTTGTTCACGATTGCTTCGTACTCACAAAGGTATTTTGTGAATTTGTGACGTTCCTTGAGGCTGTTGCACTTTAGTTATATCATCATCAATATTTTTATGCAGCATGGAAGGTGTTTATAAGCCATTTAAGAAACACACAAAAACCGTTAGATTCGCTTCAACATTTAAATTTAATTTACCAAAATATTTTCGTCGCTTTGAGACTGTGACCTGTTCAGATAAAATTCTGTGCTAACAGTTTTTGTGTGTTTCTTAAATGGCTTATAAACACCTTCCATGCTGCAATTGTTTTCATTCCAGCACACGATCTCAGATCAGGTCGCTTGCTATGCAAGTACATCTCCATAATATTTTTATGGTTTGATGCTTTAATAAATTCATTCATTTCATTACTATTATGTTAAACTGTCGAATGTCCAAATTTGGTCAAATGTATTTTTTCAATATTTATTTTTGCTTGCAATAGCCAGTTCTTTTGGTCAAACTATCGTATATCCAGCTGCTTCAGATGTCAAAATATCAAAGATTGTCAAAGTGTAGTACAACGGTTTTGCTATGGAATGGTGAAATAATTTTTCCGTTTTCTGAAAAAGCAACATTTTGGACTTACAATACTTTTGCATAATTACAATGATATATATATTGTTGCTATTATGTTAAACTGTTGTATGTTCAAATTTGGCCAAATGTGTTTCTTTCAATATTTATTTTTGCTTGCAATTACCAGTTCTTTTAGTGAAACTATCATATCCCCAGCTGCTTCAGATGCTGAGATATCAAAAATTGTCCGAGTGTAGTACAATGGTTTTGCTATGGAATGGTGAAACTATTTTCCCGTTTTCTGCAAAAGCAACATATTTCGGAATACAATTCCTTCTTCAGATATTCTTAGATGGAGTCTCTGCTATAAACTGTTTTCCAATGGCTTTTCTTTTTTCGGAAGCGTCTCAGCACTGGTCTCACGAAGCTCCTTCCAGAATTCCTCATGAGAAGTGCATGAGGTCAGCTATTTCTAAAGTTTATTTGGCATCCGATTTTAGCACGTTTCTCAGATAGCTTGATCAACTCCCTAGCGGTTGCGAACTCGGCCTGAAGCATTCTGTATTGTTTCTAAAGAATAAAAAGTTTTGAATGGTACAATAATGCACTATCTAACAAAATTATAACAGGTATATAGTCCATTTTTTGTATTATAGTGCATTGTTGTACCTCTTTTACTTGTTTCAGTCATTTGACTGCGGCCATGCTAGAGCACCACCTTTAGTCGAGCAAATCGACCCTGGGACTTATTCCTTGTAAGCCTAGTACTTATTCTATCGGTCTATTTTGCCGAACCGCTAAGTGACGGGGACATAAACACACCAGCATCAGTTGTCAAGCAATGGTCGGGGACAAACACAGACACACAAAGACACACACACATACACATACACAGGAGTGGCTGTGTGGTAAGTAGCTTGCTTACCAACCACATGGTCCCGGGTTCAGTCCCACTGCGTGGCATCTTGGGCAAGTGCCTTCTACTATAGCCTCGGGCCGACCAATGCCTTGTGAGTGGATTTGGTAGACGGAAACTGAAAGAAGCCCGTCGTATATGTGTATATATATGTGTATGTGTGTGTGTGTTTGTATGTCTGTGTTTGTCCCCCCAACATCGCTTGACAACCGATGCTGGTGTGTTTATGTCCCCGTAACTTAGTGGTTCGGCTATAGAGACCGATAGAATAAGTACTAGGCTTCCAAAGAATAAGTCCTGGGGTCGATTTCTTCGACTAAAGGCGGTGCTCCAGCATGGCCGCAGTCAAAAGACTGAAACAAGTAAAAGAGTAAAAGAGTATATATACGACGAGCTTCTTTCAGTTTCCGTCTACCAAATCCACTCACAAGGCTTTGGTCGGCCCGAGGCAATAGTAGAAGACATTTGCCCAAGATGCCACGCAATGGGACTGAACCCAGAACCATGTGGTTGGTAAGCAAGCTACTTACCACACAGCCACTCCTGCACCTACCATTCAAAATTTTTTATTCTTTACATGTTTATTATTATTTAGTCTTGGATTACATCGCGCAAGAGCTTGAATATCATTTCATCCTTAGTTGTTGTGGCTGGAAATCAGTAAGATGCATTATCAATTCATTTAAATGCAAACCAATTCTTTAAGAATAGTTTGATACAAAATCATCTTTTTTTAATACTAGTAATTTTAAATAGTAATTACTTATCAATTTCTGAATGATATGTTCTTTTACTTGTTTCAGTCATTTGACTGCGGCCATGCTGGAGCACCACCTTTTCTAATTTAAATATTTTTTTGATTTAATTTATTTTCAAAACAACCAGGTTTGTTCACTTTTATCATGAAAAATATATGATAACAAGTGTAAAATGCGAACGTGTCTTCCTGTCTGGTTTTATTAAATTTTGCTCAATAGAGCTTCATGTCACATCTTATATATATCATTGAAGGGAGTCCTTCTAAGCAGCTACATCCGTTATCTACATTTTATCTGAATGACGCAAAAAGACAAAAAAAACAAACAAACATGAAATTGAATTGTAAATTAACATATCTTGTGTGAAAGTCGCGTCGAGTGAAAATTTATAGTGTCATTAAAAAAATGGTACTATTCTTGTTATCTGAAGTTATTTGGAGGGAGGCAGTCACTGTTTGTTGTTCCACGATTAACCCATAAAGTGCTGGGATTTGCACTTACATAGCATACACTGCTGAGCATATTTTATGAAAATGAAACTACAATGCACACATAAAAAACAAAAGAATAGTTAAAATATCTTCTTAGTATATAATGGTGGCAAGTTTTACATCATCTGAAAAGTCATTAGTTGAACTATTAGTCCTCTTGCATTCTGGTGGGTATCGGATCGTTTGAGTGACATTAGACCCCAACAAACGCCCATAAATTAAATGCACCTATCTGGGCCACAATCGTGGCCTGTCGACCTGTGCCTGATGGCCAAGATCATGGCTCATCGTGCTCTATGTGATAATGGGGTTAAAATTAAAACATGAGAGATTGTGGTTGGTGAGAATTTTTGGCAATGTTAAAATTAGATTTTAAATTTATGGATTTGTTTTAAAATATACAATCGCGAAATTTCATTTTTACAGATAGAGTAACTGCAGATTTCTCAATAGTTCAGCAAAAGTATTCTCTTTTTCACTGATCTTTGGCTTCATGTTAACATCTGCTGGGCAGCTAATTTCCTGTATGTATGTATATGTGCAGATTTGTATGTTTTGCTTTATGTATGTATTCTCATGCGTATGGTTGCATATCTAGACATGCTCATCATCATCATCATCATCATCATCATTGTCGTTTAATGTCCGCTTTCCATGCTAGCATGGGTTGGACGATTTGACTGAGGACTGGTGGACCAGGAGGCGACACCAGGCTCCAATCTGATTTGGCAGAGTTTCTACAGCTGGATGCCCTTCCTAACGCCAACCACTCCAGGAGTGTAGTGGGTGCTTTTACGTGCCACCGGCACGAGGGCCAGTCAGGCGCGTACTGGCAACGGCCATGCTCGAAATGGTGTATTTTACGTGCCACTTGCACAAGGGCCAGTCCAGGGGCACTGGCAACGATCTCGCTCGGATGTCTTACTGGCAAAGGCCAAATGATAAATTTCTGTATGTATGTATGCTTTCTTTCTCTTTTTAATTTAGAATAAAATTTTGACCTGCAACCTACTTGGCAACAAGGTTGTGATGGAAAGTATCTTGTTTTGTTCCTCATCCCTTAAATCTTAAGGTCTTGTGGAATTTCTTTATAGTCCTAGATATCACGACCATTCGTAGTGTAGGCATTAAGAATCTGCGTTCTTTCCTCAGTGAAGACGCATGACTCAGTGGTTAGACCACTGGGCTCACAATCCTGAGGTAGTGAGTTTGCTTCCTGGACCAGGCTGTGTGTTGTGTTCTTGAGCAAGACACTTTATTTCACGTTGCTTCAGTTCAGTCAGCAGTAGAAATGAGTTGTGACATCACTGATGCCAAGCTGTATTGGTCCCTTTGCCTTTCCCTTGGATAACATCGGTAGCATGGAAAAGGGAGGCTGGTTCCATAAACAACCTTGCCCAGACTTGTGCTTCAGAGGGGAACTTTCTAGGTGCAATCTCATGGTCATGCCTCTCTTCTCAAAGTTCAGCCATTCATACGTATGCATGTATGCATATATGTATGTATGCACATATGTGCATACACATGCATAATGTACTTAGATATAGATAGATATGATTGAAAATTTAGGTTCCTCTTACAGTGTAGCAGCTTCTATTGTGGTCACATCCAGCTTATTTCGTTCTTTTACTCATTGAACATTCATTGGCACGAAAACACGTTCAACACATATCATGTGTCGGTATGCTGTAGAAGTACTGACATAAAATTAACAACTCTGAACATTGCATTTTAAATTCCATTTGAAGTCCAGAATGACATTTTTCATGGTATGTCTTTCTTTTCCATTCTGCAGGTTTATTTTACATCTCTCATTCGACAAGTAATTTCTTTTTTAGATAATGGCCATTGACAAAAGAGAGTACTGGTCCCATTTTTTAAACTCTTTCTTACTTAACACTACACATAATGATTCAGTTTGTTCCTATGTTAGCAGTGTATTTAATAACACCATTCCATTCCAGAAGATAATAATGGCAAATGCTGTAATAATTATCAAGTTGAAGTTGGAATTTCCTTTTTGCCTTTTTTTCCTTCTTATTTATTGTTCAAACATAATATCCTTACAATTAAGACAAACCGTGACACAGAGATAAATTTTCATTAATTATTTCGTCTATAAAAACCAACGACTTGCCTTAAACAATGAAGTACCTCCATAGCATTCTTTACTCTTTTCTTTATTTTTGTAATGCTAATGGTGAAAAGATAGGGAAACTGCCAACAAAAAATAGTAAGCTACACTCACACATATGTATGTATGTATGCATGTACATACGTGTGTGTGTTTGAAGACGAATTTTCGGAGCCTATTTTATCGGAATTAAAATAAGATCTCAGTGCTTTAAATTAGTGAGGATTCTCTCCAATGCATTCATCAAGAGATTTAGCATGTAAGAGGAGTGAAGAATACAGCATCTCAATAAAATCATTTATATCCCTTTAATTATTCAGTTTCAACAGCATAAATGCTGAAATACGAACACATTTTTATGACCATTCAAGCTCAGTGAAAGAACATCAACTACAATTTGAGCAATATTATGCAGAAACTCTTTCCACAGAGTCATTCATACTTTGCATCAAGTTTGAAATTATTATGGTATCAAATTTTGGCATGAGACCAGCAATTTTAGGGGACAGGGTAAGTCAATTAAATTGACCTTGGTGCTCAACTGGTACGTATTTTATCGATCCTGGAAAGACGAAAGACAAGGTCAACTCTGGCGACATTTGAATTCAGAATGTAAAGATGGATGAAATAACAGTTCTATATTTGAGAGATGAGGAATTATGTACATTATTTACATTTGATAGATATTTTTGTGACAGATATTTACATTTGATGGATATTACATTTGGCGGATATTACATTTGACGTAAATTCCCCCAGGACACCTGATGAAGGCTGGAGAGTATATCGGTCGAAATGTGTTAACACCAAAGAAGATGAGGACTCTACTCAAATTTCTCACATATTCTGTAAACTGTTAATTTTGATGGAGCTGGTCTTTGAAATTCTTCAGTCCATGTCTATCTAACCATTTCTGCATTCTCTGTTTTCCTGTACTACTTGATGATCCACATTCGTTCATTGTTCGTCAAATTTTCAGCTATATAACATATATTTTAAATTAGGAATAATCATTTTATTATAGAAAGAATTAATTAAAAAGAACATAGAATTCTTATCCTAAAAAAAGAACCAACAAATAGAGAAACGAAAAAATCAATCTACTCATATTAAGCTACTCTTTAACTATTTTTGCTTACTCCTGTCTTCTACTGTTTCACCTCTTTTACTATTGCAAAATACAAAGACAATTTCTTATGCAGTAGGTTTCAGGCTAGATTTGCAGGGTGGAGTGTTTGTCAATTAAGTTGACCTGAGCACTTAATTGATAAGTTCATCGTATAACTTCCTGTTCCTTTGTCATCTACTTCGTTATCTATTTAACTTCATATTACACTCTCTGCTTAACCAACGATCTATTCTGAAGCATATATATATATATATATTCTCTAACATCAAGTTATCGTTTTACCTAAGTGAAACAATGTAAATATGTATGTATGTAATGTATGTATGCATGTATGTGTATATATGTGTGTGTATATATATATGTATATACATATGTATATATATGTGTGTGTGTATATATATATATTATATGCATATATATACATATGTATATATATATGTATGTGTGTATATATATAATAAAGAATAAATGGAGCAAAACGCATATAATAAATAAGTTCCTTTAATTCCGACGCACGTTTCGAAAATTACATGCACACTATTCCAAAGGAATAAAAGATGTTTTTATAAATGTAATTTTCTCTTCAGGGAATCATCCTTTATATATATATATATATATATATATATATATATATATACATATGTATATATATGTATATATATATATATATATGTATATATATGTATATATATATGTATATACATACATATATATGTATGTATATATATGTATATATGATGTATATATATATATATATATATATTTACAACTTTTAACACCTCTTCTCCATCTTTAATTGTTTGTTGAGTTTCTATAGGATACGTGTTCTATAAATTCTCACAATACACCTTATTTTCATATTCGTAAAATACTTACAATAGTAAGCTACCAATGTAATATGAAGAATCTTTATTAGAAACCGACCTTTGGACCCCCCCCCCCCCCAAGTAAAGGATGATATAGAACTCAACCTTTTTTCATATATAAAAATATATATATATAGTGTTCATCCATGTCTTCCCATTTGTGTATCTAACAACTTTCTTATTGCTGTCTGGTGAATGAAGAACAACAAACTGTGTATATCTACATATAGACACGAATCTAATGAAATAATAGTAATAATAATAATAATGAATAAATAAAGATACCAGCAAATTACTTTCATTGCTCTGTCAGTCAGTTTATTTCATGCCGTCTCCTTGCTTATCTAACTGGTATTACGCACATACACACGTATATATATGCTCACTTTCGCTAGCAATCTTATTCCCTTTCTGTGTTTCTATTACATACTAAAATAACAATGAAACAAATATAACGAGAACATGAACGACAAAGTAAAAAAAAAAAAAAAAGAGAAAGGAGAAAAAAAAGAAAATTAAAACAATTAACACAAGAAGAACAAGAATAAAAAATAAAATGGAATAAAAACTACCTATAGAAAATGGAGGTCTTATTCAATGAAACGTTATTGCTAATGACGGAAACAACTTAATAGCCTCATTAAACATCTCTGACAACGGCTGTCAGTAGTTAAGTCACATCAGTTGGGGTGAAGTCATATCAATGTTGTTGTTGTTGGTTATATGACGATGGCGGCGAGGGGTGGTGGTGGTGGTGGCGTTGATGTTTTGCGGATAAGGTGATTGTGGTGGCGAACTGGAGAGGAGGTGGTGGACGACGATGATACAGGCGGCTGGTTGACGTTGCAGATGAGAATAATAATAATAATAATAATAATAATAATAACAATAATAATGATGATGATGATGATGATGACGATGATAATAATAATAATAATAATAATAATAATAATAATAATAACAATAATAATAATAATAATGGTCCTTTCTACTGAAGGCACAAGGGCTGAAATTTTTGCGGGAGGGGGCAGGGGAAATAGTCGATTATATCGACCCCTGCATTTCTCTGGTGCTTAATTTTCCGGCCCCCGAAAGTATGAAAAGCAAAATGGATCTCGGCGGAATTTGAACTCAGAACGTAAAGACGACGAACGAAATGTTGCTAAACATTTTGTCCGGCGTACTAACGATTCTGCAAGCTCGCCACCTTGATGATGATGATGATGATGATGATGATGATAATCCTTTCTGCTGGAGGCACAAGGGGTGGGGACTAGTCGATTATTTCGACCACAGTACGAAACTGGTACTTAATTTATCACCCCCCCCCCAAAAAAAAGGATGAAAGGCAAAGTCGACCTCGGCGGAATTTGGACTCAGAACGCAGTGACGGGCGAAATTCTGCTAAGCATTTCGTCTGGCGCGCTAACGATTCTGCCAGCTCACGGCCTTAATAATAATAATAATAATAATAATAATAATAATAATAATAATAATAATAATAATAATAATAATAATAATAATAATAATAATAATAATAATAATAACAACAACAATAATATTAATAATAATAATAACAATGATAATTACAATAATGATAATGATAATAATAAGAAGAATAACAACAACAACAATAATAATATTAATAATAACAACAACAATAATAATAATGGCAATAATAATAATAACAATGATAATTACAATAATGATAATAATAATAATAATGATAATAATAATAATAATAATAATAAATACATAACAAAAATAGCAGGACTTACAAATATATATAACATGCAGGAAATTGCACTACTGGGTACTGCACACATCCTACGCAAAACACTTTCAATACAGTAAACATAAGAGCACCACAGCAAACCACAGCACATACCCAAGGCGCACAGAGCTGCGCTCGGTAGTGAAGTGAAAGCACGTTATAAAAATAAAACTACTGAATAATAATAATAATAATAATTTCATTTATTTACCACAAGGGCGAAGGAAGAGGGGGACAATACAGATCCACACAAAGTGAGGAGGGGTTTACATATAATAATGAAATGATATTAAAAAAAAATGATAATGGTGGTGCTGGTGGTGGTTGGTGGTTGGTGGAATACTGACTGATGGTTGATGATGGCGACAGTGAAGGTGGTGAAGTTTACGCAACGTGAGGAATAAGACTATGGCGTGGGAAGCTGGAGTTACGATACGGATTGTGATGGCGTTGAGAGCGAAGTCGGTGTAAGCTGACGGATGATGAGACGGTGCTGAGAAGCCAGGGAATAATGGTGGTGATAGGAGGGAGGATCGGTGGAGCTTATAGAATGATATGGTGTTCGTGGTGGTGGGGAAGCTTACAGATGAATATGCGGTGGAGTCTGGAATACTCGTCGTCGCTTTACTGGCGGAGATGGAGAAGTTGAAGGTTGTTAATAACATAAATATGAAACCTGTAAAATAAAAGGCAAAACAAACCAAAACAAAACCAAAACAAAACAAAAGACAATTATAAAAAAAATGCTTGGAGTGAGTAGAGATGCTTGTAGTGCTGTTGGTGGTATGAGTGGGTGTTGTAGTGGTTGCTAACATGGTTGTTGAGGTAGTGCTGGATGGTTTGAAGTCAACGCTTCTGAAGTGTCGGTGGTGAGGGATTTACTTCGTAGAGGTGCAATTGTGACGGTTGACGGGTTGGGTTTGCGGTGGCAATGGTGGTTTAGTGTTGTTGCGGTGGTCCTGTTAACAAATATTCTTAGATACACGCTCACATACGTTTCTATACCCTCATCTCTGCTTCTTCCTCCTTTGTTATCTATTTAATTAAAAACATACCAGCGAAAATCACGAGTTTCCCATTGTTATGATATCCATTTTCTTCTCCTACTTAACCCTAAACTCCGGTTTATCAACCGAACCACCTGCTAGTGTACAACTTTACAAAAGACTGTACCTACTGCCACACTGAACTCATTTCCGCCTACCTCGATTCTCTTCCTCCCACCCTTGGTTGTTGCTTTTCCCTGCCACATCCATGACACCAACCATGCGGTCTGCTTTTTCCACTTTTTCTCTTCTCAACCACTTTTCCTCTTTCACACTCCTTTACACTTTAACACTATTCTTCCGATGAAGGATTAACGTCCGAAACGTTAAGACTTTTCTTTTCTTTTATAAGCGTAAAACTAATACAATAATTCAATATTTGTTAAAACCTGGGCATCTTGCGTCTTTTTCATTTCGTTTTTATTTGTTGCCTTCACAATCTCTCTCTCCGAGTATGTATGTATGTATGTAACTAACTATCTATCTATCTATCTATCTATCTATCTATAAAAGCGCGCGCGCACACACACACACAGGGACAGAATGAGAGATATCCATAAATATACATATTTGTATTCATTAGATATTACTACGTACGACATGTATATATATTTTGCATCAATGCATGCATACATATTTGTGTATTGATTATTGTGTTTTCATAATCATACAAGGCATACAAACACACGTACAGATATATGTGCACACACAAACGCGTTCCACTCACACACACACATGCATAACATACATATATAGACGCATATTTATATATATGCGACGCATAGTCGTACTTGAGAGAGAAAGTGTGTGTGTGTGTGTGTGTGTGTGTGTGTGTGTATCCACTGAAGTGGAGTCGTTGCTAATATAACAATGAACTCAGGCTTTTCAGATGATCGATCGCTGCGGTTTGAATCGGATTACATATTTATTTATATTTAACTCTTCATTAAAAAAAACGTTGGCAGCACAAAAAAAATTACATTTCAAAACGACAAGCAGTTTGAAAGCCTGAACTTGGTCTGTTGACCTACGAGAAATAACAGCCAGATCTCCCTCAAACTTTTGCCTACTGTCTTAAAAATGTCAGTTGATCACGCCGGGCAAAATGTTTAGAGGTATTTCGTCTGTCTTTACGTTCTGGGATCAAATTCCGCTGAGGTCAACTTTGCCTTTCATCCTTTCGGGATTGATAAATTAAGTACTAGTTGCGTACAGGGGTCGATCTAATCGTCTGGCACCCGCTCCCCAAAATTTCGGGCCTTCTGCCTAGAGTAGAAAAGAAATGCTTAACGATACTTCGTCTGTCATTACGTTCTGAGTTCAAGTTCTAGAGAGGTCGACTTTGCCTTTCATCCTTTTGGGG
>NC_142929.1:14241676-14299176 GCF_046866305.1 Octopus bimaculoides | reverse complement strand
GCATATATGTATATGTCTGTGTATATGAATGTATCGTGCACGCGCGCGCGTGTGTGTATGTTTTGAAATTCCAGTCTGTATGCACACGCATTCACACACCCTCTCTTTTTTCTCTCATGTGTATCAAAATTAGCTGAGTTTGAAGCTGCTAACCGCCGACCCGTGTCTAAGAAAATATGTTCGATTCTCAATCGAATTGTTTTCACTTGTCGCTCCGGTAACCAGATGTACTCAGTAAACCCTGAGTGCATGAGGGTGGGGGTGGAAGGAATAATTTCCTTGCTTCACATGAAGACAAAAACCTGCGGCAGCGGTCTTCCAAGTGAATCATTCACTGCCTACAAGACGTTCTACACGAATGAACGAGCACATGTATAAACATGCACGCGCGCAACACGCTTCATCGTATACAGGAATTTTTACAAGCCGCATGGTCTGCTAGTAAGTGTAGCTAAAATCTCCCTCAAATCACACACCCTGGTGCTTTTATTTATATCTTTACGAAAAAAAAAGAAAAACAAAAGTAAAAGGGAGGCGCATGAATTTATGTACTCCTAGGTATACTTACGTCTAAATTATAGGAATAGAAACATTCAGCTTTGTCATGGAGAAAACGTCGTTTGATCATTGGTCCTTCAGCTGGATCAGCCCTGACCCATGGTTAAACAACAACAGGCGGTTATACACAAAGAAGAACGCCAGGTGAATCTTTTTGATCTGGTGCATGACCAGAGACATTCTAACCGTGAACATCCCGTCTCTTCGTTATATATTTGGCCACACTGGCTACGTAATTCGTTAAAGGTAGTAGAATGTGATTTGTGAGTGATTCAGTTGCTATTTTTTGCAGGTTGAGCCACTCGATAGAGGTTCTGTCTGTCTCCCCATCTCTCTCCCTTCCCCTCTCTCTATCTCTCTCTCTCTCGTGCTTCGTCGGATAAATGTAAATAATAGCTATGGTAGTGATTGTGAAAGTTTATGAATGAAATGCGATGAGGGGAATGAGGCAGAACGAAGGAAGGAAGATGAAATTTATGAAAGGAAGAATAATAATTTATCTCTTCGTTTGGTACAAAGCCGCATCGAATAGTAGTAGTAGTAGTAGTAGTAGTAGTAGTAGTAGTAGTAGTAGTAGTCTTTTCTTTATTATTGGTATATTCAGAACCATGTCATTCATGTAATAATACAATGGGGTAAATACATTTTGCGAAACACACACACACTCATTAAAAATAAACTGCATATGTGTACGTACATACATACGTACATACACACACACATATATATATATATATATATGAATTAGCGGTGAAGGCCGGTTTATAGGGTTACTCTGGGTTTCTAACCCTATAAACCGGCCTTCACCAGTAATAAATATAGACTGCTTTACTTCTTTGAGTGTGCTTCTCTGGATTTATGTTTTTCTAGAAAAACGACACACACACACTTATAATATATACATATAAACATACATGCATGCATACATACATACATACAAGTATGCATATACATACATATACACACACGATGTTGTTGCTATTCTTGTTTACTAAAATGAATAAAAGAAATTATCAATATTATTATTACGAGATGATGATGATGATGTTGCCGTTGCCGGTTTATAATTTATTTTTGTTAAAATCGGAAGAATGAAATAAAAGTGCAAATCGTCTCAGTTTGGAATCGAAACTTATTTCAGTTTAAAAAAAAAAAAAAAAAAATTTGAAAATGTATTTATGCTTTGATTTAATTTATTTTTCATTAAATTATTCAGAGATGTTAACGAGGATCATGAAGGAAAAAAAACAATAATAATAAATTGAAGAAACAAAGAATAAAGAAAAAGGAGATGAAAAACAACAAACAAAAAGCACAAAATTGAAATGAAGAAAATAAGGAAAACAGACAGAAAAAACTGAAAAAAATGGAAGTCTAAAGACAAAAATAAAAGAAAATGAACGAAGAATAAGCTATGATGATAGTGGTGGTTGTGGGGATGATGATGTTGGTAGCAGTGATGATGATGCTGTTTTAGCCTCAAGTCATCATTCTTGAACCAACAGTTTTATAATCAAAGGCTTTCTACCGTCACAAACCCCTTGTATCTTTTTTTTTTTTGTATATGAGGGGCTGGTTTACATTTGTCACCTTCCTTTCATCCCCTCTGCTTTTTTCTTTTCTTTTTTTTTTTCTTCTCACGCTCGAGATGATGGGCAATGATTTCGAAGAAATTTGGCTGCATTTTTTCGTAGGTTGAACGAGCGAAATGACTGCACTAGACGCTTAAATGCGATGAAGATAAGTAAATAATGGAAGAAGAAGAAGAAGAAGAAGAAGAAGAAGAAGAAGAAGAAGAAGAAGAAGAAGAAGAAGAAGAAGAAGAAGAAGACGGTGGTGGTGACAATGGTGATGATGATGTAATAAAGATGATAATGATGACGACGACGATGATGCTGTTAATGATGATGAAGTCAACGCAGCCAGCGAGCTACTTCGAAACGGAAAAGGTAAAGATAAAATAGATAAGTAAATAAAAATAACACAAGGTTGCAAGCATGTCGTGTTTGACAAGTCGAAACGTGCAGTTTTTGAGTTTTGAAATTGGAATTTCGTCTATTTAAGCAATCATGTCTGCTACTGAATAGACACAGTAACAACTGCGATTGTTGTTTCTGTTTTGCCACATGCCTGCTCTGATCGAACAGACAGATGATCAAAGAGGCATACCAACCCAGCCGTAGAATTCGCATTGATATCTTATATATATTTATTTATGTATATTTCAGGCTTTCAATTAGACATGGTGTGTATCTATCAAGAGTCTACGTTATTCTCATCTTATAGAAACCCTTCTTTCTGATGCAGATTTCACGAAAGAATGTAGATGTAACGATGTGATTCGGAAGCAGGTACAAAAACCACGTTTGGCTCCTTTCAACTGCGGTTTCTTTTTCAGGTCGTCGGTCATCCAACAAGAATGTTTATATTAAGAATTTGAAACAGTTGAAAACAGTCACACCTAACATGCTCGCTGACGCACACAGCGCATACACATACACGCACGCACACACACACACACACACACACACACACACGAACGCGCGCATCTACACACGCTTGCAAGATGCGCGCACACGCATTTATTTTACATAATACTCGTATGTTATATATATATAAATATATACATGTATATATATATATTTATATTTATTTATATTATATTCATATATATATTTATGTGTATTTATATACATTTATTTATATTATATTTATATATATGTGTGTATTTATATATATATATATATATATATATATATATATATATATATGTGTGTGTGTGTGTGTGTATTTACATATATATATATTATATATATATATATATATATATATATATATATATATATATATATATATATATATACATATATATATTTATACATATATATTTATATATCTATATTTATATATATATATGTATTTATATATATAATAATACAAATAATATGTGAGTATATATATTTATATATATATAAATATATATTGATATATATATTTTGATATCTCTCTCTCTCTCTCTCTCTCTCTCTCTCTCTCTCTCTCTCTATATATATATATATATATATATATATATATATATATATATATATATATATATATATATATATATATATATATATATATATATTTATATATATATTTATATTTATATATATATTTATATTTATATATATATTTATATATATATTTATACTTATATGTATTTATATATATATATTTATATTTTTATATATTTATATATATATACACACGCACACATTAATGTTATGCATTTCGAAGTCAGAAATAGAAACTCTGTATTTTGCTTATTTCCAATGATTCGTAGATTTTTCAATTCAATACATTGCGTCGTTTAGAGACGAAAGACAGAATTCAAGGCCTGCATGTTTTTAGTAAACAAACATTTTCAGCCTCGTTATGAAAGGCATAATAATAATATACAATGTTCAGACCACATGTTTTTCATGCTGTACCCCAGAAGGGTGGAATCAAACTGTGTCTTTTAACGTTTTATTTTATTTTAGTTTTGTTTAGTTTTTACTGCCGGTCTAATCGTAAGCTACGATTCTCACCGTGGTTTGTATGATTGGTAACCGATCTCTACAGAAAAAAAAGAAGAAAAAGCGCTGATTCAAGAGCAAGCCCCAGGTAGTGTTCAGACATTCGTAAATCTATCCTACACGTTTATTTATCCAAAGACACTATGTAGTAGTTATATTAATAAATATATATCTATATCTACATCGTTCGTCGTATCTATTTACTAATCTATCTATCTATCTATCTATCTATCTATCTATCTATCTATCTATCTATCTATCTATCTATCTATCTATCTCTATCTATCTATCTATCTATCTATTTATTTTTCTATTTATCTATCATCTACACAGATAGATAGATAGATAGATAGATAGATAGATAGATAGATAGATGTGTTCGTGTGTCAGCGCACTGAATAGCTTGTAGTTTGAATACGAAAGCAAAACAAACGGTGGAGGAGAAAAGAAACGGAGAAAGGGGAGAAAAGAAACGGAGAAAGGGGAAGAAAGATAAGATTAATATTAAATTAATAAAGTCGATGTGAAAGACATAACAAGGAGAAAAAGAGAAAGGTAAACACGGGTGAGGTTAAGGCGAAAATAGGAAAGAGTGAGTGAGAAAGAGAGAGAAGTGCAAATGAGTGAGAAATATTTATTTCTTTATTGCCCACAGAGGGTTAAACGTAAAGGGGACAAACAAGGACAGACAAAGGGATTAAGTCGATTACATCGGCCCCAGTGTGCAACTGGTACTTATTTAATCGACCCCGAAAGGATGAAAGGTAAAGTCGACCTCGGCGGAGAATTATTGTTTGTTTACGTATGTGTTTATATATTACGCGAGAACAAAGAACGAAAAAAGAGAATGAAAATTTTTGAATAAATAAAGAGAACCAAGAGAAGAGAATGGGAATGATGCAGTGGTCGGAATGCCTGAAAAGTACAAGAAAAACAGATAGACAACAGAGACAAACAAGATTAAATGGAATGTAAATATCAATGACTACGAGAAAGAATATAAGAAAAAGTGGGGAAAAGTGAGGAATGCGAAAGTACATAAACAAGAAGGATATAAGTGGTGAAAGTATTAACTGGAAACAGTAAAAGAGAATAAAAATAATGATGAGAGAAGAGATTAATCCCAGTTCTAAACACTGATTACTTTCAGTGAAGAGAGAGAGAGAGAGAGAGAGAGAGAGAGAGAGAGAGAGAATATGGTAAGAATGAAAAATAAGCATTGACTATATCAAGGCGACTTGCCATTATGGTGTGTGTCTGTGTGTTAGCTCCACGGATAATACTTGTGCGTAGATTTATATATTTACAGCTGAATTGCCGGTCTTAATACCGACCCAGGAGGGCCCCCGTTTCGATTCCCGGTTATAGTTGTTGTTTAGTACCGGACCAAGTCTTCATCGAGCAGACTTATGGTCAGAAGAATTCCAGCGATGACCACCTCGTTTGTTTTTTGTATAACCAGGACTAACTACTTTGTTTAATGCATGACTCGTGGCTTCTCGGTTTGTTCTAGACGTTTCCGTTGGTTCGAAAGTTAGTACTGTTTTTGTTGTTGTCGTTGTAATTGTTGTTATGTTTGTAGTTGTTCAGTCGCAAGTCCACCTCGACCGTATAAACCTTCGGTGAAAAGTGTTCTAGTCACGACCATCCTATATTTTTTTCGTAAATCTTTACAAGCACTTGTAAAAATTTACCTATTTTTTTGTATGTATATCCAACGCTACGCTGTCAAATGAATCAATCATTAAATGTGTACATTTAAACACACACACGCCTGTATATGTATGTACGTAAGTACAGGAACAAAACTGCATAGAGGGTGCAAACCCAGTTTTTCAGGAGGACGTTCAAAGCGGTTTCATTGCCCCCACCACCACTACACACACACACACAAACAAGAAGAAATTTAGGGAATGCAACCATACCCCTGCATCCCCCGTTCCAGAACCTAAGTGTATTTATACAGCAGGGTGTAGTTTGGTTGGAGATTCAGTTGGTGTTTCTCGCAAGTTGATAGACTACGTGGCGGTTCCCCGATGTTCGAACGTAGATTGCGTGTTTGCAAACCAACATCCTTTTCTAATGTTAATAATGAATGTGGGAACAAACACTAAGCAGTATTAAACCTTACATTGCACATATCCATTATTAGTTTAAATTAAAAACGTTGTTAATTTCGAGCTTTCGTTGATTTAATAACCGTTTCTTCTATTATTAAGAAATGTTGCCAACTTGTACTTCCTTATTTAATAATTCTGTCCAGAAGCAAAACAAACAACACGTTGTTAGGTCGACCTGTTAGATATAACTGCTAAATTTCCCTCAAACCATACAGCTCTGTCTTAAGAAAAAGAAAAAAAAAACACTTTGGATAATGTGGTACTGAGTTCCCAACACATTCGAAAAATTTGGGATGGTCACGGTTGGAGTGCCTCGATCAGGATTGGCATGGAGTCAAACTATATACAACACATACGATAGCTTCTTCGATTTATTGTGACCAAATTCTCTCAAATCTCATCTTGTGAAAAAACAACAAAAAAGGCTATGTTGGACTAACAGAGGGGATGGTCACGGATAGAATGTCAATGATCAATAGGTCTGCCCACTCTATTGACTCGAGTCAAACAACAACACATACGCACACACACATACGCACATAACACCTGAGGCGACCACTGACTTCAGAACCAATGTGTAAAACGTGGTCGCTCAATGTGCTAAAAATAGCAGCCAAATCCCCCTCATAACACCGTTGGCCGTTTTAAAAAGGAAGAAAACAAAAAGGAAGATACATTGAATAATTGTCTTTGATTTACTCTATCTGAAAGGAAAAAAAAGCAAGATAGCTATGTCTGAAATGGTTTTCACATTCGTCGACAGTTCTTCATTTAAGCGTGAATTTTTAAATCTCCCTCTTTTTTTTTCCTATAATGATTCAAAAAAAAAAAAAAAACGGTCTTAAGGTTTTTTTTATAATTTATCACATACTCAAAGTCTATCAAATATTAAAAAAAGATTTTCAACAACATAAAAATTACTTTTAAAATACAACACTGAGGTATATTAAATGTATTTATATAATAATTACATATATATAAAGAATAATAGCTGTATTAGTTTCCAAATTGGTAAAATTAATGTGTATTCGGTAATAAATGTAAGCATTAAGACTTGTACTGTTGCATTGTCTAAAAATTTAAAATAGTGTTTTAGTTTCTTAAGGGTTAACGTGTAACAGATGCTAACAAAATATATTTATAAATGCAAATCAAATATATTTGTTTCCAAAAATAAAATGTACTTTTATATTCGTAAACACGAAAAGACATTTACAAAAATAGAAAGTAGTTTATGCAGTTTTTATTTAATAAAAGAAAGAAAAAAATTAAGTAGAAAACCAAACCTTTTAAAGAATAGGGTATAATAAAAGGGATGAAGTTAATAATAAATCCACAATTAAATGTTTGTATTTGATCTGGACGCAATAACAATAACAGAATTGCCCACAATGATATGGTAGAAATGATTTCGAAGAGCGTGTTCTATAGGAGTTAGTTCGTGTGTGCAAAAGGGAAACAGGTTCGAAGACTTTATTGAAACTATATAAACAAACATTATCACGCTAGTTACGAATTGCAGTTTATATATATATATATATATATATATATTACACGCATATATAAATATATATACGCACATATAAATATATATATGCATATACAAATTATATATATGTATACGGATATATGAATATATATATATATATATATATATATATATATATATACCAATATATACGCATATATATATACACTCATGAACACACCCACCTATATATGTACATACATATACGTAGATATATATATATCGATATATACACATGTTTATATATATAATTATGTATACACACACATAAAACATGTATATACTCATGCATATATAAATTTAAATGTGTATAAATAAAGAAGACAAGCATATATATATATATATATATATATATATATATATATATATATATGAGGATATTATTGTTTATAATTATCAATATATATATAAATATTATATATAATTATTAATATATGTATATATGCATGTTTGCGTTTAAATGTATCTATATTGTGTTTATATATATATATATACATACATACATATATATATATATATATATATATATATATATATATATATATATATATATATATATATATATATATATATATATCCACTCCTGACAGTAACTTTATTCTTAAAGCGGTGCTCCAGCATGGCCGCAGTCAAATGACAAGAATAAAAGTATATATGAATTCATTTAGATGTGTATTTGTGTGTGTGCGCGCAAACAGAATTTCACCCAAGTGTATTCTTTCTTTCTTTCTTTCCTTATTTTCGTTTCTTTTTTTTTTATTTTGAATTGATGGTGGTGGATGTCTTAGTATTATTATTTTTATAAATTCATAGTTTTCTTCCCCACCTTTCGTTCAGGCTTGTTCATTATTATCATTATTTTATTTTTTTCTTATTCTCTTTCGATATTCTAATCACATTTTCGTCAAAGATATTGCCACCTCCTTACCACGACGCATTTGTTTATAAATGCCAACACACGGGGTGATCAAAAGCTCGTTCCTTTTATCTCCACCTTCAATTTAAATCTAAATTTAAATTTAATTTTACGAATAGAAATCACCAATTATTAATAATAACATTTACAAACATGTGGTTAGAATTTATTAAAAAAAAAATTATTTACACACCCACCAAAAATATATTTGTAATATAATAACGAACGTTGAATATGAAACCAGAGTATTTCTAAGCAAAATTGCCTGAATAACATTATAAACTCCTGGAGTCTCTATACAGAGACAACCTCAGCATGTAAAAAATAATATAGGGCCTCTAGACATGAGGGGGTGCCCCAGGCAAACTGTTCCTGTGTGAGCATGCCGTAAGGCAACTTATTAGCATTTAACTCGGGTCTCATGTTTTTGATACGGAGGTGTATTGTATCGATATAAATGTACACGCATTTGAATGATGGCTAAAACTAACCAAAGAGCTAACAAATAAATGAACCTCTGTATTCACTTAGTATATTATAAATATCTTCATTGACACTTTAAAAATAATGTAAACACGTCTGTCAATGTCAGTTCGCTCATATTTACCTATAGATTCCATATTCCTATGTACTTCTCTCTTTCATTTTCACTTACACGTACTCCCATGCGCGCTCACACAATATTTAAATAAAAAGCATGTATACAGACATACATACATGCATACATACATACATACATGTGTGTGTGTGTGTATACATACAGTAATCACTCGACTATCCCGGGTGTTACGTTCCAACCCACCTCCCCGCGATAGGTGAAAATCCACAAAGTAGAAACAGTACTGTACTGTAGATATTTAAAAAATTCTTTTTATAATTTGTATATATTCATTTTATTATAAATGCAAAACAACACCACAGAGGAATCGACGTTAGCTTAAATAATACGTGCTATGGCGAGGCATTACTATAGATGCATGATATAATAAATATAAGAATAAATGTACATATGTACATTTTTTGTTTATAAATATATACCAATATATATATATATATATATATATATATATATATATATATATATATACATATATATATATATCTTCATACATACATACATTACACACACATATATGAATTCACATATACACAGATACACACACACGTGTGTGTGTGTGTGTGTGCGTGTCTGTGTGTCTGTGTGTTAGTGAAAACATTCATACAGAGAACGTATATTCGTGAATTTTTCGCTATATACTCTGTAACTTATTAAGAATTATCTCTCTCTCTCTCTCTATCTATCTATCTATCTGCTTCTCCCTCTCTCTTTCCTCTCTCTCTGTCTATCTAATACAGACTTCAATTGAGGGGTGGGGCTAAATTGCGTGTGTTTGCGCGTGGAGTACTTTGCCGCTTATGCACTAATTTTAATCTTGATTTTGGTGAAAAATAAAGAGTATTCCTTCAGAAATGCCCTCCCCATTGACTTTGTTGCTCATAACTTCCAGAAAAATGTTTACTTTTCAATGAAATTTTCTACAAATACGCTTCAGATGGTGTAGATTCCTATTAAATCGGAATTTGTGGTGAAAAATATCTTTCCGGGGGCGGGTTGAGGCGTTTCGGAAAATTCACACAAGTTAGCTTTGTTTCCTCTTAACTTTTAGAAAAATTGATAATTATTGGGTTGGTGCATAATTATTGCGGCTTTTTTTTTCAACAAAAGCAATAACAATATGTAACAAAAGCAACTTTAAATGATTATTCCGGAGTATATTCACCATCTACTTCAATTACTGCTTCCCATTTGCTTGGCAGACGGTCAGACCGTCAATTAAAGATGTTTTTTTTGTTAAATTTTGTTATTGTTTTTGTTGAATAAAATTTGTTGAAAAAAAAAAAAAAAAAAAGCCGCAATAATTATGCACCAACCCAATATTTTTTTTTGAAATTTTCCACAAATGCCTTTCAGACTGTGTAGATTACAATTATACCAGAATTTAATGAGAGGAAAATAAAATAAAATAAAATAAAACATTGGTGGATTCGCACACAAACATTCTGACACACATCACGTATACCTACAAAATGAAAGTTGAAATTTCGGAAACAAAAATAGTGATGCGTGTTAGCAAATATGTGTACGAATTCACTAATTTTCCTTTTCGTATTAAATATAATCGTATTCTGCTTCATCTGAAGCATATTTGTAGAAAATTTAATTGAAAAATATCCATTTTTCTGGAAGTTATGGGAAAATAAAATCGGGTGGGAGCAGAGTTGTGTTGGTATGTCAAATAGAGTACATTTTATTCGTTCGGTTTTACGGTAATGATGAAAGTATAAACGAAGAGAAAAGAGAATGGGAGAATCCTAAATGTACCTGGACAACGGATGCACGCACACACACACACATGCGCGCAAAAACTCATTTCATTTTGTTTGTTTGTTTGTTTGTTATTTTTGCAACTCAAACGTGTCGCTTGTTAAACACACACATATACACATGCACCATAAACTCGTGTTATTTCACTGTGACAAATGTTTTCAGTGCTATATCGGAAACCCCCTAGCAACAGCAACAAACAGCAACCAGCAGCCACGTGTAAGGAGGAGGATTACCAGTAGCAACAGGAGGAAGGGGAGGAGGAGTAGGATTAGCAAGCAGGGAGACACGATGCGGTCGTTCGTACTGCTGCTAGAAATAGCAGGTAAATCCCCCTCTCAAATCACGCCTGACTTTCGTCTTAAAGAGTCAAGTGGCACATTAAACTATATAATCTCCGAGATATATATATATATAACAATTCGCCCATGGCAGCAACACCTTTAATCATATTATCTTTTGTTTGTTTGTTTTTTCTCGGTCGAGGTTTACTTAACAAGAGGCGTGGCTTTTGGTAAGAAGTTTGCTTCCCAACCACATGGTTCCGGGTTCAGTCCTACTGTGTGGGGCCTTGGGCGGGTGTCTTCTGCTATAGCCTCGAGCCGAATAAAGCCACGTGAATGGATTTTGTCGACGGAAACTGAAAGAAGCCTGTCTTATATATATATATATATATATATATATATATATTGCACACACACACACATGTATATGCTAGTGCAGCTAGTGGGTGGCGGTAGGGGCGGTCCGCCCCGGGCGGCACACACTCTAGCTACGCTAGTGGTGTGTGTGTGTGCGTGTGTCCGTGTCTTTGTGTACGTATTTGTTCTCCGTCTCTGCTTGACAACCTTTGTTGATGTATTTACGTCCCTGCAACTTAGCGGTTCATTAAAACATACTGATAAAATAAGTAGCAGGCTTAAAAAAATGTTTTGGAGTGATTCATTTGACTAAAAGTTCTTCAGAGTAGTACCCCAGCATGGGCGCAGTCTACTGATTGAAACGAATAAAAGAAAAAGAAAAGGAACTTTCTGTAGAGGAATATCTACCTAGAAAGCTCATGACGGAATGGTCACGGCTAGAAAGCCTTTTTCTTCACAGGTCTGCTTGATCAATAACAGGTAACCTCAATATGGTCGCTCGACCTGGTAAAAATACTGGCTAGCTCTCCCTCATATCACATTTTACTATCGCACAATATACAGGGTGTTCACAAGGTCTGGGTACATGGAGTAAATAAAATCATAACATAAACAATTAAATATAAGAAATAATAATTTCTTAAAGTATGTGTTAATCCCCATGTGGGTACATGGAGTAAATAAAATCATATCATAAACAGTTAAATATAAGAAATAATAATTTCTTAAAGTATGTGTTAATCCCCATGTGGGTATATGGAATAAATAAAATCATATCATAAACAATTAAATATAAGAAATAATAATTTCTTAAAGTATGTGTAAATCTCCATGTGGGTACATGGAGTAAATAAAATCATATCATAAACAATTAAATATAAGAAATAATAATTTCTTAAAGTATGTGTTAATCCCCATGTACCCAGACTTTGTGGACACCCTGTAGTACCAGGTCTCAAACTGATGGGACGTTCACGTCTAGAACGACGATTATCTTAAGTCTAATCCAGAAGCGTGTCAAGGGTCATGACACAGAAGGTGGAGCTGTAAAGCGGCGCAAACTGCTTCTTATCATGGTTGCCAATTGAAGCGGAAAAGTGGCGAGTTGGCAGAATCGAAAGAGAATGCATTAAGGTATTTTTTCCGATTCTTTATGAGCCCAGATTATCTGCGTTCAGATCCTATTGGAATCAACTTTATTTTTCACTCTTTCGGGGATCAATAATATTAAATGTACCTCCATGGTACAAATTTAATTTGTGGTCCGTGGGAAGAGCCATTTTAACGATGCGTCTCTGCCCTAACTCTTCGAAACACCAGTGTTAGAATGGAGGCAGCTGATGAAGGAAATGTTCTCTATGTGGCCTGTGTGTTTTCTGTACTCTGTTTATCATTTGTCTATGTTTTGTTTGCAACGTCCTGCTCCCAGATATGTATTTATATATACAGGTAGATGTAGGTATGTACATACATGTACGTATGTATGCATATACTCATTTATTGTTTGTATTACATGTTATCAACCTCATTCATTGTTCTCAAACATTTGCAAGCCTTGTGCTTAAATAAGAAACCATCATAATTGTTAAATAAGATGAGACCGCTCAAAATTGTCTTTTGACCTCCTCCATCCCATGGTTTTTACGGGTGGGGACGACAGCCCTTGCTATACCATTGCTCTGGTCTTGATCACAATTGAACTGGGACGAAACAGTAACCTCCATGGGCTTTAAGGTTGCATTGTGTCCATATTCTGCACACCTTTATTCTTTGGTTTAAATTTCAAGCTTCCGAACTCACCTCAAATTTATTTAATCGAGAAGGGAGTGTTTCCCCTATGGTAGCTAACCACTAGGGGTACACCAAGTGTATAAACGTAATTTTAATTGCTGAGATACGACTTCGTATCTGCAAATTACCGTTGAAAAAATATTCATCACAAAGAGAGTAATTGAGAAAAGAAAATCAGGAGAATGGAGAATGACTCGGAATGTTACCATGATAATAATAATAATCCATTCTACTAAAGGGACAATGAACTCAGCACTTGACTGGTACTTGTTTTATCGACCCCGAAAGGATGAAAGGCAAAGTCAACCTCGGCGGTATTTGAACTCAGAAAGTAAAGACAGACGAAATGCCGTTAAAATGACTTTGGTACAGCAATTCTAAGTGAATTAACATCCCTCAATCAGCAGAAAATGTGCAGCACGTATGTTCTAATAAAGCTAGAGTATGTAACTTTTACTAAAAGAACACAATTATTAAAATTTACTCGGTCAAGAAAATTCTTATAAATTCCAGTTTTTTTATATATATTTTATCAAAATCTAGTTTTCAAGAATTTTTATTATTGACTATTCCAACGTCTTTGTTTATACTCGGCATAACTACAGAAGTGTACTCGCTATCGGACTTTGTTTTCTTGTAATTTTCAGAAAGATGAATATTTTTTAATGAAGTTTTCTACAAAAGCGTTTCATATTGCGCTGATTATGACTATATCGAAATCTGTTGTGGAAACCATTTTTCAGGAATCGGGAACAGAGGATATTCGGATAATTCAAACGTCTCGAGTCTGTTTCATCATAACTTACTGAAAAGTAGGTATTTTTAATGAAGTTTTCTACAAATACCTTTTAGATGGTGTAGATTACGACTATATTGGAAAATAATATGTACATATATATATTTTAAAAAAACTGAAGGGGAATATTTCACACATTTCGACTTTGTTTCCTCATACGTTTCGATGATATAAATTCGATTTATTCTGAAAATAATATTACTTTCGAGGACTAATTACATCCTTTCCTGAAAACTCTCTGAAAGAAATCTTTGTTGAAAGTTAAGTACAGCAAAATAAGTATGTGCTTAGGGCATCAAAGAAAGGGGACGCATCACAGGAATACGGCACGAAAGGAATCACTTTAAACTTGGTAAAATAATATTTGAAGTGTTCATGGTGTCATAATGAGGATCTGATCAAAGACTTTGCAATGAAAAAAAAGTAGGAGAAAACTTTTCAAATATAGATAAAGCGAAAGGATACAAGAATAAACATTATTTCCCCCGTTTTATTGTTAGTTTTGTTTCATTTTGGAAAATAGAAATTTATTTTATGATTTATTATTGTTTATATTTTGAATTACATATAAATGGAGGCGCCAAATCTTTTAAGTGCTTAAGGGTATTAAACTTATGGGTATTAAACTGGCCCTCGGTACGTACAATGCTAACATTAATAATAGAATACATACGTCTGTCTTTATGCTCTGAGTTCAAATTCCGCCGAGGTTGACTTTGCCTTTCATCCCTTCTAGGTCGGTAAATTAAATACTAGTTGCGTACTGGGGTCGTTCTAATCGACTGGTCCCCTCCCCCAAAATTTCTGGCATTGTACCTAGAGTAGAAAAGAATAATAGAATACACGTTTTCTTTTTTATTATTATTTTATCGCAGTCTTAGTATTTCGCTTTGAAACAAATTCAAAGTTAGTCCAATCTCTACGAGGTCGTTCAGCATGCTAGAAATAGTAGGAAGCATGTGGATCTCAAAAGTAATTTTTATCAACATGATTGTAATTAAACCATCAAAACATAAAGAAATACAGCCAAGATGCGTGAAGTACTCTCTCACATTTTCCCCCCACATTAAACTCTGATATAATCCTAATTTACACCACCTGAAAGGTATTCGCAGAAAATTTCATTTAAAAATACCAATTTTTCAGAAAGTAATGAGGAAACAAAGTCGACGGACAGGGGTGTAAACTTTTGTAGCTATGCCCTAAATTTATTTACTGAGCCAATATTATTAGATTATTTTTTGCCTTTGGCCCCCTTCGATTTCTAATTTACTCAGGTGGACCCACATGGTCATTCGATGTTTAAGAGGAACCTTATCGTATATTTATAATTAGACATTATTAGGAACTGTATAAAAAAATTGTCAAAATATTTTGTGCATTGTAAAAATATAACCAGTTTATTGCGTGTTAATTTTAAGAACAAAGTCTTACATGGGACCCCAAACAGTCGTTGAAAACCACTATTAGACCAAAAAAGAATACAAAGGGAATTTGGACATAAAATATCTGGAAAAAAAGCACAAACTAGGAATCAAAGATATAAATATTTAGCGCGTAAGCAGAAAGACAAATGGAGGGCGGTCTTCCTGCTTGTAAAGAAAATGGTTATACATATTTCTGATGATTCCCAACTAAAAAAAAAATCGAGTTACTTAGCACAGTGAAATATTACACTGCCTTCGCCGTCATTCACTCTTTTATATTGATCGACGAAGTACGAAGGAAAGTTATTCTTAACATTGATTATCATGGCAAAATATTGATAACAGTTGTACCGTCAATAGCTTGAAGGTCGAATATAACTTGTGCACACATGTTTTGAAAGAAGAAATTTCGATATTAACGAAAATGTTTCAATGCTTAGTTATATCTGGTATACGAGATCAGTTTGCCGCCATTTGACAACTTCCATTGTCTTAGTTACAGTTCCTACACACCACCCCTCCCATCTTCTGCGACTTTATCCCCCATCTTTTTTCTTTATTCTTTTTCTTTGCTTTTCTGCTAATTGAATTGCGATTCAATCTTTATTTAAATAAAACTAAATTTGATACTGGAATTATATATATAAAAAAAAAAAGAGTGGCTGTGTGGTAAGTAGCTTGCTTACCAACCACATGGTTCCGGGTTCAGTCTCACTGCGTGGCACCTTGGGCAAGTGTCTTCAATTATAGCCTCGGGCCGACCAAAGCCTTGTGAGTGGATTTGGAAGGCGGAAACTGAAAGAAGCCCGTCGTATATATGTATATATATATATATATATATATATATATATATATATATATATATATATATATATATATATATGTGTGTGTGTGTGTGTATGTGTTTGTGTGTCTGTGTTTGTCTCCCCAACATCGCTTGACAACCAATGCTGGTGTGTTTACGTTCCCGTAATTAGCGGTTCGACAAAAAGATCGATAGAATAAGTACTAGGCTTACAAAGAATAAGTCCTGGGGTCAACTTGTTCGACTAAAGGACATACTCCAGCATGGCCACAGTCAAATGACTGAAGCAAGTAAAAGAGTAAAAGAGAGTATCGCTGAGGTCATTCCACTATTCAGTTTAATTTGGGGGACGAAACCAAATTGTACATTTAACGTTTTACAGAAAAGAGCATTCTCTTCGTCGGTTACGCATCATCGTATAAAATTGTGACATTGCGTGGAAGAAAACCCATATTAAAAATATATATATAGCGCTTATTCAAATACTTTTTAAAATGATGGTGAGAGATTGAAATCTTTCGTTTTTTATAATGTAGGTTTACGATAATGAACTATAGATTTTCGGCCTGGATATTAAAATAATTCCACATAAAGACACAAAATTAATGGATGTTTGTTCCCACCTCTGTCACTCGTTTCTCTTCGTTGGCAAGAAAGTTGCACAATAGAATTTCTTCCAACTAGTTGTTGCTCTTGTTGTTATTTGATTCAATCGAACACATCAATACCAACAAAGATGTGCTACCCATGATCAGCTCATCGTTTATTTTTCAGACATAATTTATCCAGGACAATATCATCCGTTATGTCCTTCCTCTTTGCTTTTCCTTTTCAGATTGCAGAGTATAATTTGAAACTGATTAAACTGTTATTTCTAATAGGCCAATCGATTACGCAGAGCAGAGGTTTCAACGGGGACGGTACCGCCTCTAAGGGGACACTGAGCATGTCATAGGGAGCGCAAGCCTTTAGGAGACAGTGAGGTAGCAACCGTTTTTCAACCGGGGTTTCCCGGGAACCTAGGGTCCTGCAATAAGTTCCTAGGGGTTCCGCATGGTAGAGTGAGAGACGCTAATGCTAATTTCATGATCGTAATATTACTATACATGCGCAACATATTATTGGTTAGTGTAATATTGTAATATAGGCATCATCCTATCTAACCTATTATGTTATCAAAACAATATAACAACCATATATTATGTGTGTGTGTGTGTGTGTGTGTGTGTGTGTGTGTGTGCTGTTTACCACGTGAACTACAATGAAATAAATGAGAAAGATATGGTATAGAATTTTTTTATGCAGAGGTTCCTTGAGACATGTAATTTATTTTAAGGGTTACACATGAGTAAAAAGGTTGAGAAACATTGGTTGACATACTAATTATAATTAGTAATGGTTATTAAAAAGAAAATGAAAGATAAATATATATAGCGACGAAAGACATGTTTGAACAAGAATATTTAATCTTTAATGTTATATTTCTGTCTTGAATAGTATATATATATATATATATATATATATATATATATCCAAAGTTTTAAATTTAAATTTTAGAGAGAGATTTGACGCTAATATCCATTATTATTGTAATTTTTTCCTATGTCAACATTTCTGTATAAAGCTATATTTGACCGTCAAATTTAAGTCAAACATATAAGTTGCCTTACACGTCTTCAGGGAATACATTTGAGAACAAACAAAACCTAGAAATGTGGTATTGATCTCCTATTTTTGAGTTTTGTTTGATTTTTGTTTGTTCTCAAATGTATTCCCTGAAGACGTGTAAGGCAACTGATATGTTTGACTTAAATTTGACTGTCAAATATAGCTTTATACAGAAATGTTGACATAGGAATAAATTACAATAATAATGGATATTAGCGTCAAATCTCTCTCTTAAATTTAAATTTAAAACTTTGGATATATAAACAAGGAGAACGATCCCTAAGGAGTCTAATTTAGACTTTTTGCTGTTAAATCTCCTGCTATATTGGTAACGATTACATGGTTTTCTATGAAAAATTATATATATATATATATATATATATATGTGTTTTTGGCGCGCAGTCTTGCTTGTTTTCTTCGTATATTGTGAGCTCCATTATATTTTTAGTGATATAATGATATACAATTGTTGTGTACGTTAGCCTTTTAAAAGTTTAGAATGAGGGGGGGGGGAGTGGCGTCAATACTCGAGTGGATATTTGAAATTTGGATTTATTCCATTTATAAATAATGATCAATTGTCACTCTTTAATAGGTGTAAAAAACGTTCTCAAAGGAAGCAAAACCTTGGAGAATGATTGGACAATTGCAAAAGAAAAAAAATGCATCCAGATAAAACTGGAAAGCATAAGGATTACTTTTGACATTTCACTGTTAAAAGCTTATACAATTCCTTTCTTTTTTTTTAGTAAAATTTATAAATTATTAGCCATGTTAAGTTAGTTTATTCGTGATGCCTCTCTGGCCACTTCGGTGGGCGCTAAACATAGCAACTACTTAAAACGGGGTACAAAAAGTAAAAAAAAAAAAAAAGGTTAAGAACCATTGATGTGGGGGCACCCTTTGTAAGCACGTCTTTCATACAAGTCAACGTGTTTTAGACTTGTATTGAAGGGGAATTAAAACTATACCTGCGTAGATTTGAGGCAAGCTCTAACTTAAAAGAAACCTGACAACCGTGTTTCAATAAATTGCTGGGTGTCTTTTCGGCAGGAATTTGCAAACAGTGCACTGCGAAACGCTTGCGTGCCGGGGAAATGATAAAATGCTACTAAAAATATGTGAAAAATACGCAAAAAACATCAAGCTTATGGTTCTCATTGATAGCTATGTTTCATTTACTGAATACAGAAGTGAGATTACCATCCAATTTATCGGCGTAAAAAACAAGTGAAAAAAACTTGCGATAGAGACCGGAAATGACGACAATGACCTTCCATAATTTTCGCGATCTCAATTTGTTTCGCTAGGCATGATTATGAAAATATGATGTAAATAAATTATTACCAGTCATGCTGTCATCATTTGGTTCAAGAAAATAGAGTGAATGGTTAAAAACTTCATCAGTATAGAAATTGCCGAAACCCACATAGGAAGCTCACCCATCGGATATCAAACGTGTTTTCATAAAATTTTGTCATGTCACAACTTCTCGGTTTTTATCGCAATTTACTTTCAAAGTGAAAGCAAGCTGTCCATTTTAACAAAGACAATTTACTTTCACATTTGTATGATTAAGAGCTGAGTATTAAACCCCAGAATGAATAGTTACTATATTTGCGAGTTTATGAGGTGCTACCCTTTCCCCTTCCCCAAAGATTCCCCCTTATTGAAATCAACTCCTTGATGGAAACGTAGAAAAGTCATTGTTGACATTCAGCGTGCCTTGAACACTTTTTAGACTCGGTGGAGTCCATAACTCTGCAGATCTGACCACATTCGAGTTCTTCCAGAAGAGAGGAAGACAGAGAGAAAGAAAAAATTGAAAGTGAAGAATTTGCTTTGTGATACAGGACTGGAATGTCATCAACGACGAAAGATTTCGGCGGGATTTGAACAAAGAGTATATAGAACAGTGGTGCTCAAAAGCGGTTCCGGGGTCACATGCAGCCCTAAACCATTCTCCTGGCTACCCTCAACAGTCTTCCCTCTATGAATATAATATATTTTTCTTTAATTGACCCGTGTTCTGCTTTTCTAGTGCGGCGCCCTAATGTATGTATGTATGTATGTATGTATGTATGTATGTATGTATGTGTGCATGCGTGTGTGTATGTGAGCGTGTATGTATGTATGTGCGTGTATGTGTATGTATGTATGTATGTATGTATGTATGTATGTATGTATGCGTGCGTATGTGTATGTATGTATGTGTGCACTAACATAGCTAGAGTGTGTGCCGCCCGGAGCGGCCCTTCCTTTTGCCTCTCCCGGACCCCACAAAAATCACATACTGCCTTAACAGACCCAACAGTGGTGCCCTTTTAAAAGTGTCACCCGGAGCGGACCGCCCCTATCGCCCCACTCCTAGCTACACTAGTGTATGTACGTATGTGTGAAGGCGTGTGAGTATTCCGCACACGATCGTATCGCAGCGACGCGTTGTGTCCTTGAGCAAAACACTTTCTATGGCCTTATTTCTGTCCACTCAGCCGGCAAAAATGAGTAATACTTGTATTTCAAAGGGCCAGCCTTGTCACACTCTGTATCACATTGAATCTCCTTGGTGACTACATTAAGGGTACAAGTGTCTGTAAAGGGCTCTATCACTTGTATGTTAATTCCACAAACAGGCTTTTCCGTTGGTCGGATCAACTTATATACTCATCGTCGAAACTGACGGAGTGCCAGCTTAGTTTATTATGCATGTATGTGTGTTTGTCTGTATGTATGTTTGTGTACGTGTATGCATGTGTGTGTGTGTCAAAATGTATGCTTGAATGAACGAGAAAGAGAGGCACGATTCTATTTTGGTGTCCCACGACCTACTTGAATCCTTATAAATTCTTATAACTTTTCGAAAAATACACTTTCTAAAGAAAATTTTGCAGAGTTGGATTTTCGATGGAGTAGATTGCGGTTAAGTTTTATTTAGAAGAATAACAACATACATTTATTGCAAATTAAACAATTGAGAATTTTGATGAATTCAATTTTTCTCCAAGGTAATATAAATTTTTCTCCTGAAAATTGTTATTCATTTCACCATTTTATATAAGCATTGAGAAATTTGAAAAAATTGATAAAAGTTAGAATATTTATTGTATGTATGCCATATTTACTGATAATACGCATGGCAGCAAAAATATACTTCCAAAGTTACCCGTCATACAGCGAGTAACACTAATTATCATATTAATTTTCTGAAATTTAAATGATTTTATGCAATACCTTTTGTAAAAAGAAAAAAATATATTTGACATTCTTTAACTCATTGTCTGCCATGGGCCCAATTTGGGGATCTGCTGAAAACAGTCTCACTGCCGGTTGTCCACTGTATTTAAAGTGAATTGCATATATACATTGCATTTGCAGAAGTGACTTTAACAATATTTCGTAGTTAAAGTTTATCATTATTATCTCTGGCTAATTCTAGAAGACATTTCATGTCATAAATCGCAATTTTTGAACTACAAAAATATTGACTGTTTTGAAAACTATTTTTTTTTTTTTTGCATTTTCCATGTGTCATTCATTGATATTTCATATACATTCGCATTTGATATTATAGTTACAAAATAACTAAAATGTTTATTACTGCAATTGAATAGAAAAGGATAAATATGCTTTTTCTCAGCGATCCCCATTTAGGACTTTTCGAAAAATTTATCTTAATTTCCAAAATAATTCACATATGACGAAAATTTAAATACTATATATTATTTTAACTCGTAAGATACCTGGCAAAGCCAAAAAATATGAATAAAAAAAATTGGCAGTTAATGGGTTAAATATAAAAATGTTTTGCATCAATTTTTTTTCTTTAAAAATGGTTATAGACCAAAATATAGAAATGCCGGTTTAAATATATATTAAGGCGGCGAGCTGGCAGAATCGTTAGCACTCGGGGCAAATTGCTAAGCGACATTTGCTCCGTCTGAACGTTCTTTCTGTGTTCAAATTCTGCCGAGGTCAACGTTGCCTTTCGTGGTCAATAAAATAAGTACCAGTTGAGCACTGGGTCGATGCAATAAATGTAATTCCTCTCCCAAATTTACTGATCTTCTGCCAAAATTTTGAATTAATATATATCTTTTATTTTTATGTACAAAGTTCGTAAAAATATTATAGATGTTTTCGATCTAGTTTGGATTCTTTGCCATCAAATTTGAATTTTTTGCAATCAAATTAGATTGCAAAGAATTCAAATTTGATTGCAAAGAATTCAAATTTGATCGAAAACATCTATATTTAAAGTTCACAACGAGTAAAAATGAAAATCAAGGAATCACTGCTTTATGGCAAGGTTGACTTGCCAGAAATAATATCCAAATCTCCCTCGAATCACATTTTACTACTGTCCTTATAAAAAAGAACGCGTTAAATAATGTAGTCCGTGGTGCATCGGAAAAAAAGACAGGATGGTCACAGCTAGAACGCCTTTTATTACTGGTATGCTCGATTAGTAGTGATTTGTGGCTTAACAACGACAACAACAACAACAAATCAATTGTTTTAAGACAGGATGGTCACAGCTAGAACGCTCTTGATTACTGGTATGCTCGATTAGCGGTGATTTATGGCCAAACGACAACAAATCAATTGTTTTAAGACATGATGGTCACAACTAGAACGCCTTTCATCACAGGTCTGCTCAATCAGTGGTGACTTGTTCCTTAACAACAACAACAATTCATTCAACTGTTTGTTGAATCCGTTTCACTTTATTCAACGCACATCACCAGAAATATGAACATCATACAATCTCGTATTTCCCTTTGTCTACAAAATCTCAACGGAGACGAAATACATATGAAATATGACTCCATGTACTTAACTATTCGTAACCCATGCTGTGTTAGTATTCATGTAATTCTGTAAGAAATCAATTATTTCGCACTGAGGAGAGGAATGAGTTTTAGGTTAGTAACTTCCGATCCAGGTTCTATACTTAAATTTGAGATCTCACTGACTTCTGCAAATGTCATTCAGAAGAAAAAAAGAAGTAATAATAATAATAATAATAATAATAATAATAATAATAATAATAATAATAATAATAATAATAATAATAATAATAATAATAATAATACAAATTAAACGTCCTAAAAGTACATATCTCTCTTTCTATATTAATCCCAAAACTTCATGCCTGCGTAAAGAATGAAAATATGATTTTTAAAAAAAATAGAATTTAAAATAAAGAACTTCTTGAAGCCATATAGTAAACGATCGTTCTAGTTTGTAAAGGCGGCAAGGTGGCAGACTCGTTAGCACGCTGGAGGAAAAATGCTTAGCGGTATTTCACCTGGCGCTACGTTCTGAGTTCAAATTCCGCAGAGGTCGACTTTGTCTTTTATCCTTTTGAGGTCTATAAATTAAGTACCAGTTGCGTACATAATAATGAGGCATTAAAAAAGAATGAATCTCCCCAGACAATGCTTCAACACACGAACTCACATAAAGAATCTTGCAAACCAAATCCCAAAACGAAATAAATATTATTAGAAATTATTTTTTAAAAAAATGGCTAAAATAAACAATTAATCGCATATAAATTTGACAGCAAAATCCTATATGGACCCCACCAAAGGTCATGTGGATCTCGGTTGAGAACCATTGATGAAAAGCATCTTTTATTCCAAGTCGTTTCTATTAACAATTGCAACTAAAATTCGCCAGAACAATCCAGAAGCTTTCCTTTATCATTGCTTGACCATGTACACTAATAGTCTGAACACTGATTATGTTTCCACTGATTTTTTTGAAGAAAATTTCATTTCAGATTCTGTAGTTTTTGTTCATTTTTGTACATTTTAAAGTTTGATTCCCAATCTCATGGTTCCCGATTCAGTCCCGCTGCCAGTGCTGGATTAATTATAAAACAAAATAAGCACGTGCTTAGGGCATCAAAGGGAAAGGGGCTTTGCAGAAATGGTAAATGGTTTACGGCTCCAAAGGAATCTCTTTAAACTTGCTAAAATAACATTCAAAGTGGTTTATATGATTGGAAATATAACTTCGAAGCGTGCATGGTGCGGATCTGATCAAAGACTTTACTATTAAAAAAAGTCAAAGAAAAAGCTTTTGAAATATAAATAAACTTGGGCTGTGTGGTAAGTAGCTTGCTTACGAACCACATGGTTCCGGGTTCAGTCCCACTGCGTGGCACCTTAGGCAAGTGTCTTCTACTATAGTCTCAGGCCGACCAAAGCCTTGTGAGTGGATTTGGTAGACGGAAACTGAAAGAAGCCCGTCGTATATATACACACATATATATATATATGTATGTGTTTGAATATGTTTGTGTGTCTGTGTTTGTCCCCCCCCCCCCCAACATCGCTTGACAACCGATGCTGGTGTGTTTACGTCCCCTTAACTTAGTGGTTCGGCAAAAAGAGACCGATAGAATAAGTACTAGGCTTACAAAGAATAAGTCCTGGGGTCGATTTGCTCGACTAAAGGCGGTGCTCCAGCATGGCCACAGTCAAGTGACTGAAACAAGTAGAAGAGTAAAGAGAGAGTATATAAAAGTAAGTATTATTTTCCAGTTTACCAAGGCGGCGAGCTGGCAGAATCGTTAGCGCACTCAACGAAACGCTTAGCGCTATTTCGCCCGACGCTACGTTATGGGTTCAAATTCCGTCGAGGTCGACTTTGCTCTTCATCCTATCAAGGTTGGTAAATTAAGAACCAATGGCGTACTGGGATCGATTTAATCGACGGCCCCTTTCTCCCCAATATTTTGTCTGTCTTTATGTTCTGAGTTCAAATTCCGCCCAGGTCAACTTTACCTTTCATCCTTTAGGGGTTGATAAAATAAGGACCAATTGAACACATGTAATCGACTCATCCCCTTCTCCAAAGTTGCTGCCCTCGTGGCAAAATTTGAAATCGCTATTTTCCATCTTACTGGTAGTTCTATTCGAAAAACATGAATTTATTTTATGATATTATTGTTTATATTTTGAATTACATATATATGGAAGCACCAACGTTTTTTAAGTACCTAGGGTCTCTCAGGGTCTTAATCCGGATTCAGTCCCACTACGGTCGGAAATTTAGTGTTGAAGTGAGAGAAGTCAATTATATGGACCCTAATACTTGAATGGTAATTCATTTTGTCACGCGTTTCCCCTCCCTCAGAAGAAGGAAAAGCAAAGTCGACCTCCGCGGGATTTGAACTCAGTATGTAAAGGACCATTACTAAAACAACTGCAAGGAATTTCCTCTGATGCTTTAACTATTCCGTTAGACCAATGATTTCTTTTATAGGCTCAATGCGACCAATTTGGGTTTGAGAGGTGAGGTTAATCGATTCAATCAATACCAGTTATTCAACCGACACTTAATTTTATCGACACCCCTCAAGGATGAAAGTTGATCTCAGGAGGATTTGAACTCAAACCGTAAAAAGATGAAACTAAATATCGTAAAGTACAGAGGACCAAGAGGAGCGACGGCTCTTACGCCGAGCACATTTTTCAAAATTGGCGCCTTTTATAAAATGTATAACGAATGAGTTAAAAATTGTTTGATAGGTGTAACGACGCCATTTTTTTTTATGCATTCGCTTCCCCATAACTTTAGAACCTGGCTGCGCCCCTGCCGTAAGGCAATTTGTCCAGAAATACTTTCTTACAGACTCAGAACTATACATTTATTGGTTTATAGTTTATCGATCTCTATTCGATACAAGTAGGTAAGTCAAATACCAAACTAAACTATATGCTGCGATTGATATGATTGAAATAAAACGCTGAGAGACCGTGTCCTAAGCATAGCCACTGGCCAAGGATTGAAACTAGTAAAATAATTATCACAAAAATATATAATGATTTCTAGAAATATTTTTGTTACTTTGGACAATTTTTTTTTCGATTGTCGTCGAGAAAGCGGGCACTTTGAACATAAACCATTCCAAGAATTAACGATCTTGAAATAGAAGCCAAATTTCCCTCAAACTTAGAGGCTTGAAAAGAAATGCAATGAACAGTATACATTATTCTTATAAATAAATATATAAACAGCGGGATGGTCACGGCTTGATTGGCCGACATGGACGCTAAATAACGACAAGAATAGTCATTATATATATAAAAAAAAATTGTACTATCAAATTGCCATAAAAGTTATTCTAGCCCTGTCAATTTCCTATGTGAGAAGCAGGGCTGTATGTAAGTCAATTCATACCTCTAAACACATCCCGGACAACGGTTGTGTTCACCCCGGTGTCTGCTGAAGATACTGGGAACTTAGGTAGTCACGTAACGATGCCACATGCTGGAAAGCATCACGTTTATTCTTTGAAATACAAAAGCAGAAAATGTGAAAAATAACAAATGAAATAAAATACGAAGCAAAATGTGAAAATTCCTTGAATGGAATGAAGCTTATTTTAAAATGTTGCCTAGGTGATATTAACGGATGTGACCTCTTCCTTGAACTAGATATTGCAGAAGAATTATTTCCTGGAGACGTTAAGCTTCCGACAGAAGCTGTTAGATTCATCAGCAATATTAAGTTACAGGATGTCATGTCAAATCTGTGGGTTGCATTAAAAACAATGTTTACAATAATATTTAACTGTGGCCATTGAGAGAGAAAAGCTTTAGTTAGCTAAAGCTTATAAAGACACATTTACGGTCGACCATAACATAAGACCGAATATACTCTATGGCAATTTCCTCAGTTGAATATAAATGATGCAAAAACGATAGATTTAGAAAGTGCAATGAAAACATTTGTTGATCAAAAATCGAGAAAAAATATTTTAATTAGGATAATGTATGTTTTGCAGCATCCATTCTTTTGTTCGTGTTCTTTAATTTATTAGAAAATTTGTTACAGCTCACAAAAGACCAATAGCACCATTCGAACTTTCTATCATTCTATTCATTCCCCACTCAGTGTTAGAAAATAATGCGTCAAAATCATTGACAATAATGTCTGTCTGTTTGTCTCCTAATTATATAAATGGAAGGATTTGAACTTTGGTACTGCGTTTGAACTGTTCTCTTCAGTATTATGGTTTCAACTGATGTTTATGAGTGTTTCATGTTATTTACATTGCAACTAATGACTGAAGAAAAGTATGGAAACATCACGAGATCGTTGGCACCTGTTAACCTTTACACTTGCTTACATGCACTTTCGGCATCACTACTTTTGTATAACGCGTTGAAAATCTGAATTAAAGAAAACATGTCACATTAGAAAATGAGTTTCCAATAATGAAAATATACTCTAACTGCTGTTTAAAAGGTGGAGGCGCGTGGTTTACTGGTTAGGGGGTGTTGTACTCATGATCATACGATTTCAGTTTCGAATCCAGTATCGGGCGATGCGTTATCTTCTTGAACAAAAACACTTCTTTTCTCCTTGTTCCTGTTCACTTACCTGGCAAAAATGAATAACCCTGCACCGAGTCGGCGTTCTGTCCAGGGGTGGGGAATACATATGCTACAGAATCCGGGAAACCGATGACATAAGTACCACGCTTTAAGAACATAAGCAGCGGAGTCGATTCGTGCGACTAAAATTCTTCAAAACGGTGCCCCAATATGGCCGCAGTCTAATAACTAAAACAGGTAAAAGATAAAATATTTATATGAGTAGAGGGAAGGTGTTCAGGTCAATCGTGCTCAATAAATTATAATCTCTCTCTCTCACTTCTCTCTTTCCTCTCTCTCATGGCTCAGTGGTTAGAGCGTCGGGCTCACAATCACGAGGTAGAGAGTTCGATTCTCGGATCAGGCTGCGAGTTGTGTTCTTGAGCAAGACACTTTATTTCATGATGCTCCAATTCACTCAGCTGTAGAAATGAGTTGCGATGCTACTGGTGCCAAGTTGTATCGGCCCCTTTGTTCCCTTGGAAAACATCAGTGCCATGGAATGGGGGAGGCTGGTATGCATGGGCGATTGCTGGTCTTCCACAAATAACCTTACCCGGACTTGTGCCTCGGAGGGGAACCTTCTAGGTGCAATCCCATGGTCATTCATGACCGAAGGGAGTCTTTACCAATACCAGTTAAATTTCTAAGTTATTCGCGCCAGTGTCCAAACATTGGCGCCCAATCGTCTCATATTGAAGAAAAAGATGCGGATTGAGTGAGCGTCCAGTAACCGGTACTCTACAAAAGCAATCCAAATAACCAGCTTGTATTTGGGAACGGATAAGAAAAACAAAACACACAAAAAAAAAACAAATAGTTCTGTATTATTCATGACCCCCACCCCACCATGTATTGTTCATATAATACTTTATTATCTACGATAATCTTTTATGGTATTCTCTGTCAAGACAATTGTTTTGATTTACGGGTAGTTTTGCTGCTATTTCTAGCAGGTCTTATTTTTAGGTAGAGACTCCTTGAGCTACAAAAAGGTGAAGCGGTGATTTCTCGCTTTTAGTTTGAGGATCATTAATAAAGACACTGGGGTCGATGTAATCGACTAGCCCCCTCCCCCAAAATTTCAGGTAATGTGCCTATAGTAGAAAGGATTATTTACAGGTACTATTAAGGTGGCGAGTTAGCGGAATCGTTAGCTTAGCAGCATTTCGTCTGTCTTTATGTTCTGAGTTCAAATTCCACCGAGGTCGACTTCGCCGTTCATTCTTTTTGGGTTGATCAAATAGGTACCAGTTGAGCACTGGCGTCGATGTAACCGACTTATCCCTTTCCTCGAAATTGCTGGCTTTGTGTCAATATTTGAAATTCTTATTATAGCAAGACGACAAGCTGGCATCGTGAGCACGCGGGACAAAATGCTTAGCAGCAATTTCATCCGTCTCTATGTTCTGAGTTCAAATGCCGCCAAGGTCGACTTTGCTTTTCACCCTTTCGAGATCGACTTTGCTTTCGTCGTTCCGGGGTTCGATGAAATAAATACCAATTGAATACTGAGGTTGATATAATCAACTTTTCCTCCTCCTCCACCATATTTCCAGACCTTGGGCATTTAGCAGAAGGGATCATGCTACATTCCATTATTTCAAAGTCATTTTAAAAGAATTGATGCCTAATTTAAATACTGTTTCTACTATATAACCTCTTTCATTCATTCTCTTTCTCCTTCTTACCCTTTCTCCCATCCATACTTTCTCCCTCCTTTTTTTTACGCTATCTACTCACATATTTCTTTCATTCATCTGCATCTCACTCATCCTCCTACCCATTTACTTTCTAATACCACTCCAGTCTCTCTTCATCCACTCCAAACCGATCTCTTTATATTCCACTCATTCTCGTACCGAACACCTCCCTCCATCTCTTTCACACCACACACATGCTTTTTCCTGAACACGTCTCTCCTTTTCCCTTCTCTTCTTCACAATCCTTCTCACCACCCTGGCATAATTCGCCGCAAAAACACACGCTAATAGAGTAGAAACATGTTTATTATAACCTGCAAGTTTATACAAGCTCTGATATTCAACACAAACTAGTCACAACAAACGCGCATATATCGTTTCTTATTTCTCTTTTCTGTACATCTTAATTCTTTTTTCCCGTTGCAGAGTGTAGAAATTACAGTGAATGCTTTTGGAAAAATCTGAGCTTAATTTACTATGTTAATCGTGTTTATGTGTAATAATTGGGTAGTCGTGTTTTTTTTTTCATGTGTTATTATTTATTATTTTTTTATGTGAGTCTGCAATTAGGTATTATGTATGTGTTACGTGACTGAATATATACACATGAAATATCACTAAACCATGCGGGCGAGAACGTGTGAGAAAGGAATTAATTGTTTCTTCCTCTCGGCTTGCAGGAGTGTTTTATAGTTTTATAACGATATGAACACACACACACACATTTTTGTTTAATCTCTTCCTTGTTTCAGTCATTAGATTGCGGCTATAATGGGGCACCACCTTGAAGAATCGCAGCCATACGAATCGACTCCAGTACTTATTCTATCGGTCTCTGAACCGCTAAGTTACGGTGACGTAAACATATCACCCCCCCCCCCCCCATTTTCAAGTGGTGGAGATAGACAAACAGTCACAAACACATGCGATGGGCTTCTTTCAGTTTCCGTCAACCAAATCCAGTCACTAAGCTTTGGTCGGCCTGGGCTATAGTAGAAGACACTTGCCCAAGGTACCGTGCAGTGGGACTGAACCCGGAACCGGGTTTGGAGAATGCAACGAAACTTTTTTGATACATCGTAACACACACACACACACACACACACACACACATTTATAAATATACATATTCCAATGGACCCAGAATATATATGATATACTCGGGTGTGTATACATACACACACACATATATATTCAGTAAATAATATTTTATTAGATCATCATCACCATCATAATTAAGGCGGCGAGCTGGCCGAAACGTTAGCACGCCGGGCGAAATGCTTTGCAGTATTTCGTCTGTCTTTATGTTCTGAGTTCAAATTCCGCCGAGGTCGACTTTGTCTTTCATCCTTTAGAGGTTGATAAATTAAGTACCAGTTGCGTACCGAGATCGATCTAATCGACTGGCCCCTTTCCCCACCCCAAAATTTCGGGCCTTGTATCTAGAGTAGAAAAGATTATTATTATTATTATTGTTAAGCTTATAAAATACTATTATTCACAGAATTGTCCCTCGTCACCGCTTCTCAAATTACCACAGAAAACGCGCACACACATTTGTGTGTGTGTGTGTATCTTACATCTTCAAGATGTTTTGTTTTATCTTCTTTTATTACATCTGCAGTTTTACTTTCTAAATTTGATTCCGTTGAAAATTGTTATTCTTCCATTCTTTTTTCTCATTTCTTTCATATTTCATCCTTTGAATATTTCGTCTCAAAAACGATTTAGCAAGCACTCACTTGAAAAGGTTTGCAAAGCATTTCCAAGTTATCTCCCTTGCGCCCTTTTCCTTGCGTAACGAAATACCTGCAAGATGACTACCTCCACTTTAATGAGTCTATAAAAATAATCGGATGTTCTGCCGATTAGACTATACAGATCCTGTTCCAAAGCTCGAATCATTAGATTACTGTTTCTGATAGTTAGTATCTCATGGTTTTATGGAGAAAACTCTAACATTCTAAGCCCAAGGTGTCGGAGCAATTTCTTAGCTAATAAAACATACACACGCGCACGCACGCGCGGAAAATGCCTCGCCGGAGTGTAATAAAAATCTATTTTATAAAGAAATGACATTCACCATTTCCAAAATAAAACAAATGATTAAATGTTATTAAATGATATATGTACATATATGTGTGTGTACGTGCGCACGCGTATGTATGTATGTATGTATGCATGCATGCATGTATGTATGTATGCTTACCTGTCAGCAATAATAACACACACACACACACACACACACACACACGTTATATATATAATGCAAATGATATGTGAGCATATGCATATATACATACATATATGTACATACCTACATCTACATGTATATATAGATACATATCCAGGTACAGGACGTAAAAAAAAACAGGGACAAAAAAGGAACGGGAACATAAACAAAGCACAAAAAACGAACTTTTTTTACGGACAACAGAACAAACACATAGGAAAACAGACGAGCCACTTATGGAACTTTTCCTTCATCAGCTGCCTCTATTCTAAACTAGGCGTTTCGAGTCTATGGCACATCACTTGTGGACGTCAACTCCAACTCGAGAGTAAATTAGGCTCCAGGCTGTGCAAGATTCGCTCTAACAGCACGGTGCTGTGTCCTGCATGAGTTCACGAATATCCGTCACACAGGCCTAACCACTAGGCTTGAGGTAAACAAGCGCTGTGACAAGTCGATCCATTCGACGAAAACAGGGGTCTGCGAATTTTAGCCGCTTTTGATTGTTTGTCTGGCCGACGGGGCAATAAAGATCGATATAATGAGGGCCAGTTAGTGGGTACTAGTATTAACCCATATATATATATATATATATATATATATATATATATATATATATATATATATATATATATATATATACACACACACACGCACATGCACGCATATGCACACACACACACACACATGACGCACAGGAGTGGCTGTGTGGATAGGCGCAGGAGTGACTGTGTGGTAAGTAGCTTGCTTACCAACCACATGGTTCCGGGTTCATTCCCACAGCGTGGCACCTTGGGCAAGTGTCTTCTACTATAGTCTCGGGCCGACCAAAACCTTGTGAGTGGATTTGGTAGGCGGAAACTGAAAGAAGCCCGTCATATATATGTATATATATATGTGTGTGTGTGTGTCTTTGTGTGTCTGTGTTTGTCCTCCCCCCCAACATCGCTTGACAACCGATGCTGGTGTGTTTATGTGTCCGTCACTTAGCGGTTCGGCAAAAAGAGGCTGATAGAATAAGTACTAGGCTTACAAAGAATAAGTCCTGGGGTCGATTTGCTCGACTAAAGGTGGTGGTCCAGCATGGCCGCAGTCAAATGACTGAAACAAGTAAAAGAGTATATATATATATATATATATATATATATATATATATATATATATATAAGCATGTGGTACAGAAATGAAAAAGACACTAAGATGAAGTAAAAACAAAGTGTATTGACTTGATGAATCGGAAAATTGGAAGAAGTCTTTGATGTATCAGGTGTATTCTGTCATACAGAAAGGATATGTGAGGAGAGAGAAGAAACAGAGAGAAAAATGTGTGTGTAAGTGTTTGCTTTTGTGTGAGTTTGTATATGTGTGTGTGCGTGTGTATATATATATATATCGTTTTAATGCCCTCTATTGCATTTTTGTTCCATTTATATATATATATATATATATATATATATATGTATACATGAAAGTGTGTGTCCAAAATATATGTTCATAATAATTAAATTAATTAGTATGGAAACTTTAGCAGAGAAACATTAACTGCAACTAGACATTTCGGTAAGATTATAATTTTCACATTTTGCATGAGCAGACTTGTTTAAGATACAGGAAATATCTATTTCCCATGGAAGTTCATGTTCATTCAACCAAAACTGTTCAATCTGCTTAGGCCCATAATAAACGTGTATAGCTATAATAGCCGTTTCTTGCCATAAGAACTATATAAATCCCTAAAGTAAATTCTATATTTGGAAAGCAAGATTTCAAATGGTAGTCTGCTAGCAAATGACAAAACTGAAGATAAATAGAATCTTTATTTTTATTTAATTTTTTGTTATCTTTGCCAGCTTCAGATCACTAAGTCTGATTCTCAAAATCTCGCTGAGTTATAAAGAGACTCATCGTTCAGATGTTCTTCTTCTGCTAAATCTTCTGTACTTTGGTGCAGGTGTGGCTGTGTGGTTAAGAAGCTCAGCTTGCCACTACTTGCTTTTAGGGGTTCAGTCCTATTGCATGGTACCATGGCCACATTGGGCTGACCAATGCCTTGCATAGAGTACCAGTCAAGAACTGGTGTTGACGTAATTGACTAACCCCATATCTTATCATCATCATCATTATTTAACAATTTGGAAGTTTGGAAAGTAGAAATTGAGTGGAAACTTATTGTTTGTGTATGTGTGTGTGTGTGTATATATGTGTGTGCATATGTGTGTGTGTATGTGTAAGTTTGTATGTGTATGTATATGTATGTATATGTTTGTATATACCAGACTAAGTACATAAATGTGAAACAAGGTGGAAAAATAGTATGTGTGTGTGTATACATGTGTGTGTGAGTGTGTGTGTGTACATGTATATATAAATGCATGTGTATGTATGTATATATATATATATGTGTGTATATATGTGTGTGTATGTATGTGTGTATGTAAATGTGCGTGTGTGTATATATATATATATATATATATAACTCCTTCGACTAACACCGCTGGTCAATTAGTCATTTTCCCTACTTACTACTCCATTCATCTAATTGAGGGAACGTACACAAACGTGGAACCCTAAAAGATTTGTTAAGCCTTAATAATTTTTTTTCCTTTTCTTTTTGCTTTTTCCTTTTCCTTTCCTTCCCCTTTTCTCCTATTTGTATTCCTCTAAATCATTCTGACGGTGATTGTTAAATTGAATGAGATAAATGCAAATTTACCTCGATTTCATAAACAGAAACAGCTGTAAATGGTTCTGAATTATAATTAAACTATGACATTTTAATACCAATGATCATCTTCTCATTGTTAATTATTGCTCCATTTCTTTTCTTTTCTCTCTCTCTCTCTCTCTCTCTCTCTCTCTCTCTCTCTCTCTCTATATATATATATATATATATATATATATATATATATGTCTAGATAAAGCAATTAAGAGTATGAAGACCGGGAAAGCCCCCAGCCCATCAGGAATCACTGCAGAGATGCTCAAAATATCTGGCAGTGTTGGCTATAGCCTAGTCACCCGTATTACGAACCAGGTGATACACGAAGGAGTCATACCCAATGACTGGTGTAGCAGCATCATAGTCAACTGCTACAAAGGTAAAGGTGATGCTTTAGATACAAATAATTACAGAGGCATCAAGCTGTTAGATCAGGTTATGAAAGTTACAGAGAGGGTCATAGCCCAACTAATTAGGGAGTGAATCAATTTAGATGAGATGCAGTTTGGGTTCGTGCCAGGTAAAAGCACTACTGATGCCTTATTTCTAGTGAGACAGTTGCAGGAGAAATACCTAGTTAAGGATAAACCTCTGTACCTGGCTTTCGTTGACATGGAGAAAGCCTTTGACAGGGTCCCCCGATCCCTTATCTGGTGGTCAATGAGGAAACTTGGGATAGAAGAATGGTTAGTGAGAGCTGTGCGAGCCATGTACAGAGATGCTGCCAGTAAGGTGAGGGTTGGAAATGAGTACAGCAATGAATTCCGGGTAGAGGTAGGGGTCCACCAAGGTTCCGTCCTCAACCCCCTCTTATTTATCATAGTGCTCCAAGCAATCACAGAGGAGTTCAAGACAGGTTGCCCCTGGGAGCTCCTCTATGCTGATTACCTTGCCCTAATTGCGGAGTCACTATCAGAACTAGAGGAGAAGTTTCAGGTGTGGAAGCAAGGTCTAGAATTGAAGGGCCTTAGAGTCAACCTAGCTAAAACCAAAATCCTAATAAGTAGGAAGGTAGATAAAACACAAACCCCTTCAGGTAGATGGCCCTGCTTAGTATGTAGAAAAGGAGTAGGTAGTAACTCTATAAGATGTACCCGGTGCAAGCTATGGACACATAAGAGGTGCAGCAACATCAAAGGCAGGTTAACTAGCAAGTTAGTTTTTGTTTGTGGCAGATGTTCAGGTGCAATAAAGACTGTAAACAAACAGGAAACAACTTCTATCTCATTCCAGGGTGAAAAACTAGAGGTAGTCGATAGCTTCCGCTATCTGGGCGACCAAGTTAGTAGTGGGGGTGGGTGCGCTGAAAGTGTAGCTGCTAGAATAAGAATAGCCTGGGCAAAGTTTAGAGAGCTCTTACCCCTGCTGGCGACAAAAGGACTCTCACTCAGAGTAAAAGGCAGACTGTATGACGCATGCGTACGAACAGCCATGCTACATGGCAGTGAAACATGGGCTGTAACTGCTGAGGACATACGTAAGCTCGCAAGGAATGAAGCCAGTATGCTCCGTTGGATGTGTAATGTCAATGTGAATACCCGTCAGAGTGTAAGTATCTTGAGAGAAAAGCTGAACATTAGAAGCATCAGTTGTGGTGTGCAAGAGAGACGATTGCGCTGGTATGGACATGTGGTGAGAATGGATGAGGATAGCTGCGTGAAAAAGTGCCACATCCTAACAGTTGAGGGAACCCGTGGAAGAGGTAGGCCCAGGAAGACCTGGGCTGAGGTGGTGAGGCAAGACCTTCGTACATTGGGCCTCACCGAGGCGATGACTACTGACCGAGACCTTTGGAAATGTGCTGTGCGTGAGAAGACCCGGCAAGCCAAGTAAGATCGTTGCCAGTGCCCCTGGACTGGTTCTTGTGTGGGTGGCACATGAGATGCACCATTTTGAGCGTGGCCGTTGCCAGTACCGCCTGACTGGCTCCCGTAGGATTTTAGAGCGAGATCGTTGCCAGTGCCCCTGGACTGGCTTGTGCGGGTGGCACATAAAAGACACCATTTCGAGCGTGGCCGTTTTCGTGCGGGTGACACGTAAAAGCACCCACTACACTCTCTGAGTGGTTGGCGTTAGGAAGGGCATCCAGCTGTAGAAACTCTGCCAAATTAGACTGGAGCCTGGAGTTGCCATCCGGTTTCACCAGTCCTCAGTCAAATCGTCCAACCCATGCTAGCATGGAAAGCGGACGTTAAACGATGATGATGATATATATATATATATATATATTTATAATCATCATCATCATTGTTTAATGTCCGTTTCCATGCTGGCATGGGTTGGATGGTTCGACTGGGGTCTGGGAAGCCAGGAGGCTGCACCAGGCCCCAATCTGAACTGGCAGTGTTTCTACTGCTGGATGCCATTCCTAACGCCAACCACTCCGAGAGTGCCACCAGCACAGGGGCCAGAGGAGCTGGCATTGACCACGTTCAGATGGTGCTTTTTACGTGCTACCGGCACAGGGGTCACAACTACAATTTCCATTTGATTTGATTTGATATATATATATATATATATATGTATGTATGTATGTATGTATGTATGTATATATGAAGAGAGAGAGAGAGAGAGAGAGAGAAGAATGGATTCCACAGAGTTTCCATCTACAAAATTTACTCACAAGGAATTTATTGGCCTGCTGCTATAGTTGATGACACTTACCCAAAGTGTTGCCCAGTGGTACTGAACCCACGACCAGCTGATTTCAAAGAAGCAAACTTCTTAACACCTAACAGACATGTCTGAAGTCATAAGATGTTTTTTTCCTAATATTTTCTACCAGAGACAATTTCTTTAGCCAAATTATTCCTGATACATAGTTAATTTTCTGATCAAGTTTCAGGTGTTTTTAAACAAAGGCCAAAATCTGATTGATAATCATACGTTTCGATATTAAATTTCTAAAAAGTGATTTGAATTTCAACAAGAGGAGTGTTAATAGCACCGAAATCAGACAGTTCATTGTACTTATCTTTTGTTATCGATTTCTATTGATTTCAAATTTCTTGCTGGCATCTAACAAAGCAAACATGATTTTTGGCTTCCTCTTCTGTTTGAAGAAGTGGCTGGTAGAATTGGAATTTAGAAGGCGGCAGTAAGCTAGTAGAATTATTGGAGTGTAGGAAAATATGCTTTGTGGTATTTGTTAAAGCTCCTTGCATACAGAGTTCAGTTCCTACCAAGGTTAATGTTGTGTTTCATCCCCCCTGGAGGTAATAGCATAGAGTACCAGTCAAGTAGTGGTGTTGATGTTATTGATTAACTCCATATCTTATCATCATCATCATCATCATCATCATCATCATCATCATCATCATCATCATTTAACAGTCATTTGAATTTAATTAAACTTGAATTGAACTAAAACGAACATTTTGAAAAACTTTGCTTTTGCAGTGAAATAGTTTTAACCCTTTCGGTACTGTATTTATTTTGAGATGCTCTGTGTTTCTTTCAATTAATTTAAGGGTTAAATTAATCATTTGTTAACCCTTTGCGTACCATATTCTGTTGAGATGCTCTGTGTTTCTTTCAATTGATTTTAAATATAACAATGAATTTAGAAAAATAACTTAGTTATCATTAAGCTAGTGTTAGTGTTAGGAACATAAATTGTGACTAAGGTTTGGTAGAAGATTTTTATTTAAAACTTATGAAAACAAGACATATGTACTACAGAGTCAGAGCCGGTTTCAGCCGGTTTGGTAACGAAAGGATTAAACATTCAATGTTTAAGTAAATCTGTATAAAATATATAAATCTTGTATTGCTTATTTGTTTCAGTCATTGGACTGCAGCCATGCTGGGGCATCACCTCAAAGGGTTTTAGTTGAATGAATTTTTTTAAAACCTGGTACTTATTCTATCATCTTATTCCACCCCACCAGCACATGGGTTGTGAAGCAGTAGTACTGAGGGACAAAATCAAACACACACACACACACACACACACACACACACACAGACACACACACACCATTTTTAGACCAATGGAAATCCCTGGCTCTGCTGCTCCATTCACACAAGATACAAGGAAAGTTTATATATCCTGACTGTGTTCGAAGCAACTTACAAATTATTTTCAAGTCACAGCAAATCACCCAGTTGTGATCTTTGAATTTAATCTTGTGTAAGAGTAACATCATATTTTCCTGTTTCCTTCATAATCACTGAGTGTTGAACTGGATTGGAAGCGTATTTATCATCATTATGCAGTAGAACAACTTTAAGACTTCTCTTTGAAGAGACTATGATGAGTCTGCATTTGTCAGGGCTATAGTTTATGCCAAATCTGCTTACTAGTCTTATTAAACCAAATCATTTTCTTGAGCAAAATAAGGAACAAATTCTTTTTTGCAGTTATGATATCCATAGAATTATACACAATGAACTAAAAGAGTTGCAATGAACTTGAGATATTTGGATAAACAATGTTTTTCCTACTCTTCAAATTGTGTTCCTGCATCTTACATGAGCAAAAGTAGCATTTATATCTGTGATTTTTAATCTCTCTCCATATCATTGGAACTCCAGAATGAAAAGGCTTCTTTGTACATTTAGTCCATTGTCTTAGTTCTTCAACACAAGCTGAACAGGTGTTTATGAGAAGCCCTGTTTCTTATCTTAGTCTCATAATTTCACACCAAAAAAGGCATACTAAGATTTTTTTGACAAATTCAGTAACATTTCTCTGATGTCTCTTAGCCATAAACACACCACAAATGTTACAAAGTTATCCAGGCTTGCTGTATGTCTCCTAGAAGAAACCATTGCTTCAAATGATGTGAAGATCTGTAAGTAAAAGAGAAGAGGCCATTTTTTTAACAGCATCTATTTTGATTTATCATTTAAATCTATACATAAAATCATTAAAGAAGCATTGCAATATAACATAAGGTACAATAAAACAATATGTTGCATGCATACATTGAAAAAAAGCCATGAAAAAAATGATTGAAATATGAAAAAGATGTTTTAACCTAAGCAACATGACAGTTGTAAAGTGAGTCTTTTTCTTCTTGCTGTTTGCAGATGACTAAAGCTACAGTGATGCAGGCATCTCTGTTTAGCTGAAGTGGTTTAAATATTGTTAGAATTATGCTTATTAGTTATAAATAGATAAATAAATAAATAAATAAATGTGCCCTTTTAAAGCTTAGCCAGGCTTATGGGCCCGGTTTCCCGGTTTCAATGGCGTATGTGTTCCCCAGCTGGACGGGACGCCAGTCCACCGCAGCGTTACTCATTTTTGCCAGCTGAGTGGACTGGAGCAACATGAAATGAAGTGTTTTGCTCAAGGACACAATGCGTCGCCCAGTCGTGGAATCGAAACCACAATCTTATGATCATGATGATGATACCCTAACCACTAAGCCACGTGCCTCCACACTTATTAGTTATAGTCTATTTAAATGTGGCAGATAATGGTAATAAAAGAAAATAGCCAAATTTGCTATGATGGTAAAATGTAAGGATATTTGTCTTTTTTTTTTATTTGTTTCATTCATTTGACTGTGGCCATACTGGAGCACCACCTTTAGTTGAAAAAATCGACCCCAGGACTTATTCTTTGTAAGTCTAGTACTTATTCCATCAGCCTCTTTTGCCCAACCGCTAAGTTACGGGCACGTTAACACACCAGCATCAGCTGTCAAACGAAGGTGGGGGGACAAACAAAGACACACAAACATATATATAAAAATATATATAACAAGCTTCCTCCAGTTTCTGTGTACCAAATCCACTCAGAAGGCTTTAGTCGGCCTGAGGCTATAGTAGAAGACACTTGCCCAAGGTGCCATGCAGTGGGATTGAACCCTGAACCATGTGGGTTGGTAAGCAAGCTACTTACTACACAGCCCCACTCCTGATAGAAGAAGTAAGTAGCTTGCTTACGAACCACATGGTTCTGGGTTCACTCCCACTGCATGGCACCTTGGGCAAGTGTCTTCTACCATAGCCTCAGGCTGACCAAAGCCTTGTGAGTGGATTCGGTAGATGGAAACTAGAGGAAGCCTGTCATATATATATTTATGTATATGTTTGTGTGTCTGTGTTTATCCCCCCATCATCGCTTGACAACTGATGTTGGTATGTTTACGTCCCTGTAACTTAGCAGTTCGGCAAAACCCTAACCCTAAACCCCTTGAAGGTGGTGCTCCAGCATAGCCACAGTCCAATGACTGAATCAATTAAAAGGTAAAGCATAAAGGTTAATCATTCCATTTCAAACCTGCCAATTCTTGAACCTGCTGAAATTATTCCAGAATCATCTGATCATTGCTATTTAAAATATCATGGATAACTTTTTTTACTTGTACAACTGTAAACGTCTGTAAAACTCCCTTTGTGATATGAGAAGAAACTGTTCAATTCAGTGCATATTTGACAGCCCCTTGGAGCCTGGAAGGAAAGAATGTTTAGATAATAAAGCTGAAAGATCCACTTGATGCTTGTAGAAGAAAGAAAATAGGTTAGACTTAGAATGGTGCTTCTTGACAGCATTCAGTGATATATTTCCCAACCAAACTGGATATATAGACATTGGAAGTATTTGGCAAACAAATTCATGTTTTAAATCTGTGCTTATAATCCATTGTACACGTCACTCAAAACAGAATTGTTGTTACTTAGGGCAATGAAAATTATCTGAAATAAGAGAAATCTTGCCTTCTAAATAGTTTTCTGCTAGTTTATGCAAGATGCACACACACACACACACACACGCACGCACACCACACACACACACACACACACACACACATGCACACATACACACATACGTGAGTGTTGAGGATTGGTGTAACTCTGATGTCCTGGTGATCTGATGAGCCAGCCTTCTTTATCTGCATTGATTTGCGAATATATAATTGTATTGTATAATGTATAGCATGCATATTAATGCAAACATACAAATATAATTTTATTCCACACTGAAATAATTACTACATGAAGAAGGTTACAAAACCACCTTAATCTTTAGAATGACAATGGTTAAATAAATATATCCATCTCTCATACATCCAACATTTTATGGCTTATATACTTCTCATGAATGGCGGCGAACTGGCAGAATCGTTAGCACGCCGAGCGAAATGCTTAGCGGTATTTCGTCTGCTGTTACATTCTGAGTTCACATTCTGCTGAGGTTGACTTTGCCTTTCATCCTTTCGAGGTTGATTAAATAAGTACTAGTTATGCACTGGGGTCGATGTAATCCACTTAATCCCTTTGTCTGTCCTTGTTTGCCCCCTCTGTGTTTAGCCCCCTGTGGGCAATAAAGAAATATATATACTTCTCATGAAATAATTTCATTAATCAGGTCACTCTGCATTACACTTCTCTATATCAGATGGCTTTCTGGTCTCATAGCTGAGTCCATTTGAAGAACTTTCTGTGATACCCACATGATTCTCTGAATCTATATCTTATACTATAAGTTTATATATATACAGAGTAGCACACAAGAAAGTATCCCAGGTTCCATAGCATAGTGTAAATATAGAAATAAATTTACACATAAACAGAAACACCCAGCCTTTCATTTGCAAATGTAATTGTGTTATTTCGACCACTTGTAACTGCTATTCAGAAGCCATGTGCAGTAATATACTTGTTTGATCTTGTCATCCACTTTTAATTGTTGTACACATGTGAAATGATATGTCTCCACTCGAGACGTTTCACCACCCGTTGTCACAACCTCTGGCTTATGTGAGACTGCTGTGCTAATTTACATGTTGACTTCTTTGGACTACATGTTGTCAACTTGTGCACCATCTTTGTTCAGCAGTCACAAGCAGCCAAATAACATAATGTCTCTTGCAAATGGAAGACTGAGTGCTTTTACGTGTGTGTCAATTCATTTCTGTATTTACACTGTCCTATAGAAACTGGGCTGCTTCTTTGAACACTATCAAATTTTGCTTCCATTAATATTGGAAAACAGTGATTAAGAAATCACTGGTGCTGCAAATAGCTGGCAACTTGGGTGAAAATTCCTTATTAGTGATGGAAGCACTATTGTCCCTAATAACGGATACATACATACATGCATGTATTTATTTCTTTATTGCCCACAGGGGGTTAAACACAGAGGGGACAAACAAGGACAGACAAAGGGATTGAAACGATTACATTGACTCAAGTATGTAAGTGGTACTTATTTAATTGACCCTGAAAGGATGAAAGGCAAAGTCGACCTCAGCGGAATTTGAACTCAGAATGTAATGGCAGACGAAATACCGTTAAGCATTTCACCCGGCGTGCTATCGATTCTGCCATCTCGCTGCCTTGTTTGCCTGTATTTATATATACATGTATATATACATACAGGCAAACACACATACATACACATTTGCTTGCATACACATACATACATGCAAATACACATGCATACATACATTTGCATACATGCATGCACACATACCCACATGCATGGATACATGCACACATACATGCACACATGCATACATACATACATGTATACATACATGCATACATACATACATACATACATACATGTATACATACATGCATACATACATATTGTAAACCAGGTCAAATATACACATGCAGAGAAAAAACAAAAATACACCCACATGTATACAACACATGCTTCCTTATATCTACTCACATGTATAGAGATATACATACAGGTACAAATATCTGTATGTTAATATATACATATATACACATCTCTATGTAGATACACATTTACATAAATATAGAGATACACATATACACATACATACATCTACACATACACATACAGATTTACCTGCAAATGTACATTAATACACATTTATAGCTGTATACATATGAGTACATCATCATCATCATCATCATTTAACGTCCGTTGTCCATGCTGGTATAGGTTTGGCAGTTTGAGGAGTGGTAAGCCAAGAGGTTGCACCAGGCTCCAGTCTGATCTGGCAGAGTTTCTACAGCTGGATGCCCTTCCTAACGCCAACCACTCCGAGAGTGTAGTAAGTGCTTTTTATGTGCCACCAGCAGAGATATATAAATCAGACACTTCCTCCACAACTCATTTTCTTCCATTTCCTTCGCTTCTTGCTCCACTGACCTGATAGCCTTTGTGTCCAGCTCATTCCTTATCTCTAATCATCCGTTACACGATTTTCACTCCTTGTATTTCCTATTCTGCCTCATATTAAAATTGTGTCTGGACCTCACATCTCTTTCTTTCTTCCTTCCTTTTTTATCCCTTCCTTTTTTTATCCCTTCCTTCCTTCCTTCCTTCCTTCCTTTCTTTCTTTCTTTCTTTCTTTCTTTCTCTCTCTCCCACCTTCCGGGTGGGCAAGTCAGGTATTCACCTCTTGAACAAGACACCTACTCCTCACCCCCTATCACAGTTTCTTATTCCTCCAGCCTATTCCCTGCTCAGCTGAGGGGTCTTATCTTGTAGTTGGTACTTGGTGACCTCACTGATGCTGGGGCCATGTAAAAGCACCCAGCACATTCTGTTAACTGGCTGGTGCTAGGAAGAGCATTCTTCCATGTCAAAAATGTAATGTAACATAGTCATTGGATAGAAAATGATAAAATAATTACTATTTTGAATCAATTACTGGGGTTAATATCATTGATTAAAACCACTGAAATAATTACTGTAGCATGGCCAAATCTCAATGATTGAAAGTAGTAAAATAATAAAAGTATAAAATTTTTTTGAAATAGGCTAGAAGTTAAAAAAAAAAGCAAATGTTTCAGTTATTCAGGTCTTTAATTCCTTGTATCCACAATTAGAATGCCAGTTGGCCTTTGCTTATAAAAAAAAAAAGAAGAAAAGAAGAAACGACTAACAAAGTAGTGAAACAAACTTAAGGGAAACTGCAACTTTCAAATACTAACACTGATTCTGTGACCTATATTTCTGAAAGATTAGTTGAAAAGCTTTTGAAAATAGAAAACACTAATTTGACAAAGATGCTTTTAGAATATATTTCAAATTACAGCCTTTAGTTTGAATACTAATCCTCAAAGACATAGAAATCGGTTTTTAATTAAATATTGACAATTTTATTACAATTCTCTAATCATCAATCACATCAGTCTTGTTCTTTTCCTGGTCATTATAGTGGTGATTATTATATTACCAGAGTTATAGCTAATTTTGTTTTAATATAACGATCCAAAATAGTGAGTGTGTTGCTTGTTATACAAACACCGCTTCACTTGTAAATTATCGCAGTTCGTACAGAAATGTATATAAACCCCCATTATGTTTTTGCTGTAGTTAATATAATTTTAGGCAACCATTGTAGAATAGCTGCGACATATCTTAACGAGCTAATTATGTAACCTAGTTTTGATTCATAGCAAAAACAATTTCCTTTCAATTATGTTACAAACGAGAACTTAAAATGTTGGCCAAATGTCTTCTACGATAGCCTTGGGTTGAATAATACCTTTTAGTAGAATTTGGCAGGTGGAAAGTGTGTAGAAAAATGCTGTATGCATATCTATCTATCTATCTATCTATCTATCTATCTATCTATCTATCTATCTATCTATCTATATATATATATATATATATATATATATATATATATATATCATCATAAATATACAGGGATTAGCATTGAGTTGCTTCTCCAACATACTGAAAATTTAGAAATAGCAGTCAAAGAACTACTGATTCTAAACTACAAATTTTTCTCTAAATGGATGGCGATATTTATGGCACACATTTATCGCCATCCATTTAGAGAAAAATTTGTAGTTTAGAATCAGTAGTTCTTTGACTGCTATTTCTAAATTTTCAGTATGTTGGAGAAGCAACTCAATGCTAATCCCTGTATATTTATGATGATAAATGGTTTTACCAATAAAGGTTTTTTCATACTGAACTACTTGGCAAAATTGTTAATTATTAATTCTATTATTAATTGACGATTCCCTGCCCTTATTCTTGTATATTATATATATATATATATATATATATATATATATATAAGAAATGAGAAAATGAAAAAAATGTATGGTAAATAAATAAACGACATAATGTATACTAAGTGTAAAACCAAATGGGAGGCAAATACAAAAGGTTACTGATTCTTCTTCAGTTATCAACCAAATGGTAATACTCAGTTTCGTGCCATTAATGATGAAGACTGAGAACTTCCCATGCTGGCGGCACCCACAAAAGTTCTGGAGAAGAAAGGGCTGAGAGCAAACAAAACAAATATAAATAATATCAATGTTTGCTTTCATGATCAGCTATAATAAAAACAAGTCTACATCAATCTGAAGTGTAACTCTATATTTTTGTTGCACACAAATTTATTATTCTTAAATAAGAATATTATTGACAGTAACTTTGAAGTTATGGCCAGGTATAAACTGTTGTCAGCTGGCCAAAACTTTGAAGTCATTGTCAATAATATTCTTATTTAAGAATAATTAATATAGGTGCAAGAGTGGCTGTGTGGTAAGTAGCTTGCTTACCAGTCACATGCACATGGTCCTGGGTTCAGTCCCATTGTGTGGCACCTTGGGCAAGTGTCTTCTACTAAAGCCTCAGGCCGACCAAAGACTTCTGAGTGGATTTGGTAGATGGAAACGTATATGTATATATATGTATATGTATGTGTGTGTATATGTTTGTGCGTCTGTGTTTGTTCCCAACAACATTACTTGAAACTAATGCTGGTGTGTTTACATCCCTGTAACTTGGCAGTTTGGCAAAAGAAATCGATAGAATAAGTACTATTCTTACAAAGAATAAGCTCTGGGGTCGATTTGTTCAACTAAAGACGGTGCTCCAGCATGGCCACAGTTAAATGACTGAAGCAAGTAAAAGAATAAAAGAGTATATATGTATATATATATATATTGTATATATTGCATATATCACAGTATCCCAACTTTTTCCATTTTGAGGCACCCTTGCCAAGCCTTTCAGAAATCCCTATTAGAAAATCTAATATGACAGTTTTTTTTTTGATTCAATTTTAGTGAGGAGTCAAACATGAATCCAGTTTTCTTGTTTGTTCTGTGTTAAGCTGCGTGTACGTTGGTGAGACAAATAACATTCAGTCAAAGTTTAGATAACAAGTTTCTATATAACTGTGCTTTTACTAAAAGTGCATGTGAAACAGTAAAAGGTATACATAGCTAGTGAAAATTACTTGGTCGGTAGTTGGCTGGAGAATAAGCCAGTTGGCATTAATGGTTAAAGGTTCCTCTTATGTGATTCATGCTGGAACAGAAGAGAGTAATGAATGCGCCAGCTACATAATGAGGTAGGTGGAATGGCTAAGAGCAAAGTGAGCCAAAGTAGGTCCCTGGATAATAATAATATCTGTGTAAGAAAACTTTGTCCCTGGAAATGATAATAAAAAATTTTCTTTATTTCACCAGTGTTTATATAATAAACATAAAATAGACAACAATACAAAAATATGATAGACGACAATACAAAATATAAGATGACAATAAATATTTAATGTCAAAATAGTATCGAATATATTTTTGACTCTAAATGATTAATCATGATGCCACATACGTATGTATATTTCGCAAATGTATTTGGTAGAGAGAAACTGAAAGAAGCCTATCAAGAAAGCGAGCTGGCAGAAACGTTAGCACGCCGGGCGAAATGCTTAGCAGTATTTCGTCTGCCACTACGTTCTGAGTTCAAATTCCACTGAGGTCGACTTTGCCTTTCATCCTTTTTGGGTCGATTAAATAAGTAGCAGTTACGCACTGGGGTCGATATAATCGATTTAATCCATTTGTCTGTCCTTGTTTGTCCCCTCTGTGGGTAGCCCCTTGTGGACAGTAAAGAAATAAGAATCTGAAAGAAGCCTATCATATATATATATATATATATATATATGTATAAATAGATGTGTGTATTTTTCCCTTGTTAACAATTAACATGGAAAAAATAGATAAATAGTTACCAGGGTAGCAAAAAATCACACAAGCAAAAAGGTTGCAACTCCTTGTTTTTAAAGGTAGAATCTCCAGGTTTACGTGAAATATTTTGTATAATATATATATATAAATAAATGGAGTTTAACTCCATATATATATATATATATATATATATATATATATATATATATATATATATATATGGATGTGTCTTTGTGTCTGTGTTTGTTCTCCACCACTGCTTGACAACCGGTGTTGGTGTGTTTATGTCCCTGTGACTTAGTGGTTTGGCCTAAAAAAAATATTTATAGAATAAGTACCAAGCTTGATAAAAAAAATTAGTACTGGTGTTGATTCATTTGACTAAAATTCTTCAAGGTGGTGCCCCAGCATGGCCACAATATAATGATTGAAACAAATAAAAGATAGAAGATACAATCAGCCAGTCCTTGTGATGTCCCCTTCCATACAACCTCTCCAGCAAATTTATATTCCTTCAATTTGCAATCATTTACCAAATTCAAGTCTGCATTTTTAAAATATTATTCTACTTTATGTATTTTCAAAACCATCAGATATTTTCTTTATTGATTTAGATTATCTTTTAATATCTTCAATTTAGTGAACACCATTAAATAATGAATAAATATATTTCCAACTCTTTCGAAACTATATTCCAGTAAGCTAAACTAAGATAATTATACAGGGTGACAGTGCTAAGCAGTGATATATATATAAATACAAAATTGTTACCAGTTCAAATATGTTTGAAGTATATCCAGACCTGTAAGAAAGCTATTCAATGTATTTGTCAGCAAGAAATCTTCTCCACGATGAAATACAGTGAATAACTTTCTTACTGGTTCAAATATGCCTCTAGCATATTTGAACTGCTTACAAGTTTGTGAGATAGTTTATAAAACAGTTTGCTATGATGATTTTTTCCCAAGTTGTTTTTATCAGAGCTAATCTGCAACCAACTTAAGAGAAGCAGCAAACTTCCATCATACAAGCGTGGTCATTGCCAGTGCCACCTGACTGGCTCCCATGATGGTGGCACGTACAATCCACCATACAAATGTGGTCAATGCTAGTGCAGTATGACTGGTCCTGTGCCAGTGGCATGTAAAAAGCACCATTCGAGCATGGTCATTGCCAGTGTTGCCTGACTGACTCCCATGCCAGTGGCATGTAAAATGCACCATATGAGTGTGGTTGATGCCAGTGCTGTATGACTGTTCCATGCCGGTGGCTTGTAAAAAGCACCATTCGAGTGTGGTCATTGCCAGTGCCGCCTGACAGGCTCCCATGCCGGTGGCACGTAAAATGCACCATACGAATGTGGTCGATGCCAGTGCCATATGACTGGTTCTGTGCCAGTGGCATGTAAAAAGCACAATTCGAGCGTGGTCATTGCAATGCTGCCTGACTGGCTTCCATGCTGGTGGCACATAAACAGCACCATTTGAGCGTCGTTGTTGCCAGTGCTGCCTGACTGGCTCCTGTGCTGGTGGCATATAAAAAGCACCATTCAAGCATGGTTGTTGCAAGTGACCCTGACTGGCTCCCATGTTGGGGACACATAAAAAGCACCCACTACACCCTCGGAGTGGTTGGCATTAGGAAGGGCATCCAGCTGTAGAGACCTTACCAGATCAGATTCGAGCCTGGTGCAGCCTCCTGCTATAAACACAGACTGACCAAAACCTTGTGAGTGGATTTGGTAGATGGAAACTCAAAGAATCCTGTTGTGTGTTTGTGTGCATGTGTTTGTGTGTGCATGTGTTTGTGTGTGTGTGTGTGTGTGTGTTTGTGTGTGTTTGTGTGTGTTTGTGTGTGTTTGTTTGTGTGTGTGTGTGTGTGTGTGTGTGTGTGTGTGTGTGTGTCCTCATTACTGCTTGGCAACCAGTGTTGGTATGTTTTTGTTTCTGCGACTTAGCAGTCTGGCAAAAGACATCAATGGAATAGATAAAGTACCAAGCTCTAAAAAAAAAGATAAGTACCAGGGTTGATTTGCTCGACTAAAATTCTTCAAGGTGGTACCCCAGCATGGTCGCAGTCTTAATGCCCGAAACAAGATCAAGTTAAAAGATAAAAGGGGTACAAACACCAGTATACGGTGATGCTACGGCTGACAGGAGCCCTGTTTATCGTGCCTCTGTAACAACGGAAAGTACTCGGAGCAAAACAACACCAAAGAAGAAAACAAAAAAAAAAATTGGTGTCAAGGAATCTCACCCTATTGACCTCATAGAATTGAGTGCAGTGGTGACACGATGCCATAAAGATATCCGACCCGTATCAATGGAAAAGAAAAAAAAAAAGACATCAAAGCAAACATTAGTAAAATGGTGGCACTGGCGATGGTGATAATGATGATGATGATGATGATGATGGTAGTTGTGATGGTGGTGGTGGTGGTGGTGGTGGTGGTGGTGCTGATGATGATATGAATTATTATAAGCTGTAGTTGCTTATTGATCTGGTCTGCTACACATGAAGGAATTTTCTCTGTAAAACCTATCAAGATAGCATTATTGATTGAAAGACACTGATTATTCAAAAAACAAATATATATATACATATATATAAATATATATATATATATATATATATATATATATATATATAAATGAATAAATAAATAAATAAAGGGAAAAACAAGAATTTGTTGTTGAATTATGGATGTGTATTTGTCAAATGTTTTTGTTAAATTTCTTTTGCTAGAATTCTTCATGTTTCAAAAGCCTTGAGGCTAATAAAGAATTCCTCCTCTTCCCCTTCTTTTCTTCCTCCTCCTCCTCCTCCTCATTGAGGTGCTTACAGAGCAATTTCTTTGTTGGGTGGAGCATTATGTTTGTATGCAGTGTCTGTTTTGTTTTTGTTGTAGGGTTTCCATCTGTTGTTCTTCATGTTGTTGTTGTTGTAGTGTTTTTGTTTGTCTTTCATGTAGAACACGTGGAATGTGAATTGTGTTACTTTGTTGAAAGAAGGCAGGAGCCAATAGAAAAAAAAAAAACTGCATGGAAGGAAACACGATTTTGTTTGCAAGATTCTTGATGTGAACATGAGTGTTGAAACAAATTTTGCTGTATCTTGGGAGGGTCATTGTGCCAATAATAAACACACACAAGTTCAATTTCACTTCTTTATTATTAGTCAACTGGTTAATTATCTAACCAGCTAACTAACTGGTTACTTGCTTAATCCCTCAGTTGATAAACAATTGATTTATTGATTAACCGGGTGATTAACCCTTTAGCATTGAAACCAGTTATATCCGGCCAAAATAATCTACCTGTATGATCTTCAGACTGACCAGATCCAGCCTCTCACACTTACCCTACAATATTATTCTAAAAATAAACAACTACATCATTAAAATCTCAAAGATACAAGGTAATGTATGACTAATTGAAATTAAAGGGAATAGATAAGCTAAATCTGAAAGCTAAAGGGTCAAGCAAGCAATTGATTAGTCAGTAGGTTAAATAACAAACCAACTGACAAATAATAAAGAAGTGAAATTGAACCAGTGTCTGTTTATTATTGGCATAATGGTCCTCCCAAGATAATAGTTGGGTGTGATATTCATCAGTTTGCTAACTGATGCACTACATCAGTTGTCAGTTATGTATGAATACGTGTATCATTCAACCATGGTAGTGGTTCAACCATGGTAGTGGTTCAACCATGGTAGTGGTTGAATATATTCTTAAGTCCACCATTTTGTCAATCGCAGCAGCTTCCAAGCTTCACCACTAACTCAGTTCTCAATTAAATTGAGAACTGAATTGTTGTTTGTAACTTTTGGTGAGCCATGGTGCAACCAACAAGATGGTAATTTTCCCTGCCATTAATTTGGTGTGGATAGGTAATATCAAATAATTCAATTGCAACATATATTTAAATTAAACATGAAAAATATTGAAATATTATCATCACTTACATGGAAAAATTGAAATATTATCTTTCAGTATTTTATAAGTTAAAATCTTAAATTATTAATTGACACATTATTAATTATCTTATAACAGCAATGCCTGGAAAAATCATGAATTACATGGAAAAATTCGAGCATGAGAAGTAATATTCTTAAGACTATAAACCTGGAAAAGTACAGGACAAGTTATTACACCTATAAAAGTATAGGACAAACTATTACTTCAAGTAAAGTAAAGAATAAGAAACTTTTTACTTAAAATATTGCAGCTAAAATTAAAATATAAATATTAAAAATTATTTTATTATAGTTTACAAATAACACTATACTAATTTAAATAGAATTTGGCTAATTTACTACGAAAAATATAGAAATATAGAAAATACAGAAAAAAGTGACTAATTAGACAAACTTACAAATTAGCTGAACAGTTTTGTACAATAAATTTAAAGATGAGAATTGTAAAGAGTGATAAATTAGAAGAACTGTCATTCTTTGCTGCAATGTTTTAAGTAAAAATTTTCTTATTGTTTACTTGAAGTAATAGTTTGTCCTATACTTTTCCAGGTGTAAAAACTTGTCCTGCACTTTTCCAGATTTATAATCTTAAGAATATTACTTTTCATGCTCACATTTTTACATTTAATTACATTATTAGATGCTGATTGTATGAAATATGTAACATGTAAGTTGTACAATAAAAATAAGATGATATTTTTTGCAAACACGGAATTGCTGTTAGAACAGCAGAAATACTGGTTAGATTACCCTTATAAAGTGAAAAAATTTGTCAACAAACAACCATGGGATTTGAACCCACATTCCTCAAGACTCCAGGTGAATGCTTTACCATCAAGCTAAACTGCCCATTGACAAATTTATCCACAAATTTAGAATAGAACAACTACATTCTTTTATTCTTTTACTTGCTTCAGTCATTTGACTGTGGCCATGCTGGAGCACTGCCTTTAGTCGAACAAGTTGATCCCAGGACTTATTCTTTGTAAGCCTAGTACTTATTCTATCGGTCTCTTTTGCTGAACTGCTAAGTTACGGGAGATGTAAACACAACAAACTCGGTTGTCAAGCAATGGTGGAGGGACAAACACAGACACACAAACACACACAAACACACACACACACATACGCATGCGCGCGCGCGCACACACACACACACACACACACACACACACATATGACAGGCTTCTTTCAGTTTCTGTCTAGCAAATCCACTCACAAGGCTTTGGTCAGCCCGAGGCTATAGTAGAAGACACTTGCCCAAGGTACCATGCAGTGGGACTGAACCCAGAACCAAGTGATTAGTAAGCAAGCTACTTACCACCCAGCCACTCCTCTATGTGTATAAATACAAACAAACTAACATTTGGTCTCTTTCCTAAGAGTAATTTACACAGTATTTCTGTTGTTCTAATGGCAATTCTGTGTTCAAATAATTATCATCTTATTTGTACCGTACAATACACATTTTGATGCTTAAAAAAACAAAAAACAAATGTTAATTTGTTTATATTTATATACATGTAAGCTGTGTTATATTTTTGGGTGAGTTGATTGTTACATTCACTACTTACCTTATCATTTATCTAGAGGCATAATATGAATAAATTTATTGGTAGAATGTTATAGATTGTGCAATAAATAAATAAATGAATAAATAAATAAATAGACAAATCAAAATCTACAATTTACAGGTTGTATTCAATAGCATACTGTCCAACAATGAACAAGACATTATATAACCGAAGATAAGTTGAAATTAGGTAATATGGAACAGCTAAAATCTAGCTTCAGGAGAATTAAGACTTTTCTAATATAATGTTATCCCCCCCCCCCCCCCCCCCTCATCATCATCATCATCATCATCATCATCATTATCATCAGTATTATTTAATGTCCATTTTTCATGTTTCCATGTGTTGAACAGTTTTGACAGGATCTGGCGAGCTGCAGGGCTTTGTCAGTTTAAAGAAATTAAATGGTATTTAATAATATGGACGCAGAAAGTGAAAGTCAGAAATCTCTTCTCTTATAATTCTTTTCAATACTGCAGTAAATAAAACATCTTTAGCTTCAGTTTATCTGGGGGGTGGGGATCCCGGTATGTAGTTGGTTTTTATCTGTAAGAAATAGCAGCAAAATCTTATTTGAATTTCATCCCACTCTCTTCAAAAGAAAGAACATATGTGATAATGTGGTCTTAGATAAATATGAGATGGTCATAGGTGGATTGTGATTTGAAATTGTTGTCGTTGGCACTCCGTCGTTTACGACATCGCGGGTTCCAGTTGATCCGATCAACGGAACAGCCTGCTCGTGAAATTAACATGCAAGTGGCTGAGCACTCCACAGACACGTGTGCCCTTAATGTAGTTCTCGGGGGGATTCAGCGTGACACGGTGTGACAAGGCTGACCCTTTGAATGACAGGCACAACAGAAACAGGAAGTAAGAGTGAGAGAAAGTTGTGTTGAAAGAGTACAGCAGGGTCTGCCACCATCCCCTGCCGGAGCCGCGTGGAGCTTTAGGTGTTTTTGCTCAATAAACACTCACAACGCCCGGTCTGGGAATCGAAACCGTGATCCTATGACCGTGAGTCCGCTGCCTTAACGACTGGGCCATTGTGCCTCCATATATTTGAAATAGGTTTCCCAGATCAGAGCAGCTAAAAAATGACATCTTAAAAGCAACAGAAGTAACAATGATCTTATTAATTATCCTGATATTTCTGCTGAGCTTGACTTAGCTTTCATCTTTTTGGGGTTGATAGACTAAGTACCAGTGAAACACTGGGGTCGATGTAATCGCCTAGTCCCGTCCCCACAAATTTGAGGCCTTGTGCTTCCAGTAGAAATGATTAATTACCCTGATATGGAGAGAGAGAGATTTACTGGTTTCTGTACAATTTGCTGGAAAGTCATGTTGTCCTCCATTTGTCTGTTTTTGCATGCTCTCTATAGCTGGATAGGCCTCTCACATGCACCCCGACCCACCCAAGGCCCATCCACATCCTCCTCGACCCACCCTCCCCCTGCAGACACTAAACCTACCCATTCCCCACCAACACGAAAACAAAAAAAGAAATAACGATACACACAAGGAGTTAGAAATGTCCCTCTCCTACTGTTTGCTATGCATGTACGGTTTTTCTGGAGGCAGAAGAAGAACTTCAAAAGATAATAACAGGATGGAGGTAGGATATAGTTCTTGTGAATGCACACAAGATGAGGACCGTGATAAATTTACATGTGGGTTGATAAGGGAAAAACATTGGAATGAGATTTTAAAATACGAAGAGGGATATGAGGTGTGGAGGGTGAACTGTGATCCAGACAAATTACCGAGAAAGATAACCAGTGAGGAACTCATAGGAAAATATGGTATAGATATTATGGAGTACAGGGAACAAGGGCAAATAAGTGATGTGGCTTGATCGGGCAGGTAACATCACTTCCATTTTTCCTCTTTATTTTTCCATTGTATCATACATTTTATTTTTTTAATTGTTCTATGTCCCCAATGTCCTGCTCTTTGTTAGCTCGTATGGGTAATAATAGAATCATCTTAAAGCTAACTACTTTACAGAGTGTACTGGGTACCTTTTATGTGGCGCTGTCATAGGTGTCTTTTATGTGACACCAACATGGGCTACATTTTAATCAATTCAAATCGTCATCTCCACCACCACCACCGCCGCCGCCGCCGCCGCCGCCGCCGCCGCCACCACCACCGCCGCCGCCGCCGCCGCCGCCGCCGCCACCATCATCATCATTTAACATCCGTTTTCCATGCAGGCCAGCTGGAGAACTGCACCAAGCTACAGGTTGTCCCTATTTTGGCCTGGTTTCTGCAGGCGGATGCTCTTCCTAACACCGACCACTTTACAAAGTATACTGGGGTGCTTTTTTTTTCATGTGGCACCAGCACCATGTAACACCAGTACCAAGTGGCACCAGCACTAATGGTAAACAAAACACCTTGTTGTATTAGCTCTGTACTTTTAAATTCTGAGTTTTAATCCCATGGAGTCAACTTTGTTCTTCATCCTTCGAAGGTTGTAATTAAAAAAATGAAGAACCAGACAAAATAACTGGCGTTGATTTAATATCACCAGACTCTCCTTCAAAAAACTGGATGCTTAATGACGATGCTAGAAATCATTATTTACATAAAAAAAAAGAATAAACTTTTGATCTAGTGGTTTCCAGAATATATTTTAAATGATACCTTAAACTGGACACTCTGTTTTTATTTTTCTCTTCGTGTTTGTGTTTCGAAGAGTTATTAAAATCATTACTGTTACACGAGATCGTAACTCAAATAATAATGATGAGAAAAATGGTGATGACAATGATGATGATGATGGTGTTGATGACGATGAAGATACAACAATGACAGTGGCAATGATGATGATGATGATGATGATGATGATGATGATGATGATTTCAAAATCACCATTGAGAGACAGTAATATTTCTTCTGTTCATGGATATTTTTAAATAGATATACTTAAAGATAGATACATCACCAATGACAGAACCACAGATACGATGATAATGATGATGCTGATATCATTAACGAGGATAACGATCATGACGAGAACATTATTTTTTCTTTCCCATTTTTGTTTTTTTTTAATTACAATTCCATTTATATTTTGTTTGTTTATTTTAAAAAGGAAAAGACAATAACTTTACCTTAAAGGCAGTCTCTATTGCTGTGATTATAGTTCTTTCAATATTTCCTTTATACAAAACAAACAAAAAAAAACAAACAAACAAAAAACAAACCAAAAATAAATGAAATGAGAGAAAAATATAAAAATATAAGGTTGACAATTCTTTCAGAACAGTTCCTTACAGCAAACATCTAAGTTAATTAAATAAATGTGAGAAAATATGTGGAAAAAAAAAATTATTGAAAATTCCAGATAGATTTTCACAGCATTCTATCATCATGTCACTTCCATTAATCTCGGCAGCTTCAGATGTTGCTTTTGTTCCAAGAGCACCCGAGCAATGCCTGTAGCAGATTTTTTGTCAGTCTATGAAAATGAAGAATGATATTGCCTTGCAATGATTAAGGATTTAAAAATTCTATAGATCTGTCAACTACACTCATATTCTTCACAGAGTCTAAACTGTTTCGCAAAGACTGGGTTCTCTCTTATCAGAGCCGACAGAAAATATGTCAGTCCAGAACAGCTATAAACCCTTCTAATCGCTATCGTTGTCCTTTTCTTTCGATGATAACTTTTTTTTTTTAACCCAAGATGTGTGGGTTGTATAGATCTGCACTACGACATTGCAATTCTCTTTGATAACATGTCATCTTGTTTCTTATCCAGACATACATAACTGGAACAGGGAACATTAACACATACTCCCCCCTCTCTCCCTTCCTCTCTCTCTCTCTCTCTCTCTCTCCACTATTTCTGTGTGAGGCAGAGAATGTATCAGAGCAATAGTTTATTGTATAAAGAACAAATTTTTTCCAAACAACATAAGGGTATTTTTTATCTAGATAGGGTTCCTACTACACAAACATACACTCTGTCTGTCTGTCTGTCTGTCTGTCTGTCTGTCTGTCTGTCTGTCTGTCTGTCTGTCTGTCTGTCTCTCTCTCTCTCTCTCTCTCTCTCTCATAGTCTCTCTCTCTCACAGTCTCTCTCTCAGTCTATCTATCTGTCTCTCTTTCTCTCAATCTATCACTCTCTCCCTCTCTCACAATCTCTCTCCCACTCTTAATCTGTCTCTCTCCCTCATAATCTGTCTCTCTCCTTCTTAACCTGTCTCTCTCTCTTAATCTGTCTGTCTCTCTCTCTTAATCTGTCTGTCTCTCTCTTAATCTGTCTCTCTCTTTCTCTTAATCTGTCTGTTTGTCTCTCAGTCTATCTGTCTGTCACTCTTTCTCTCAATCTGTCTCTCTCTCTCCCTCTTAACCTGTCTCTCTCTCTCTTAATCTGTCTGTCTTTCTCTCTCTGTTAATCTGTCTGTCTCTCTCTTAATCTGTCTGTCTCTCTTTCTTTCCCTCAATCTGTCTCTCTCTCTCTCCCTCTTAATCGGTCTCTCTCTCCCTCTTAACCGGTCTCTCTCCTTCTTAATCTGTCTATCTGTCTCTCTCTTAATCCGTCTATCTGTCTCTCTCTTAATCTGCCTCTCTCTCTTTCCTTGCTTCCTCACTTCCTATCCTTCTGCCTCAAAGACAAGGATTCTATCAGCGATATTTAGCAGCCAGATGCTTGCCAGTGATTAAGTGCATACTCTCTGTCCTTTTGACGTTTGTTCCAATGGATGGAGTTCCAACAGATGGAGTTCATATCCCTGCAAATCTTCTCCGCTCCCAGCTTAAGCATGGATCATGACCAACAGGTCATTCCCCTCTGAGATCC
>NC_142929.1:14224176-14236676 GCF_046866305.1 Octopus bimaculoides | reverse complement strand
TATTGTTGTAGCAGAAAATGTGGGTGTTGATGTCAAGAAAAAGAAATATAATGGGAGTGACGAAAGAAAAGATCCATGGTGGAAAAGAAGAATACAGGCTGGGTTAGATATACTTTGGAAAGACATTTTTGTATTAGACTGAAAAGAGAAGGGGAGCTTAAAAGCAAGCAAAAATACAGGGCACTGAACAGGAAGTATGATACTGAAAGAAAGGGCCTGAAATTGGTAATGGAGGAATTAAAATAGTGCCTCATTGCAAAGAATGCAAAGATAGTAAGATACGACCAAAGAATAGGTTATTCAGAGTAGATCAGAAAAGATTCTACAAAGAAATAATTGGAGAGTGTACAGACGAAAAGTTGATACCAAATAACATTGGAAAGTCAAAGGTTTTGGAGTGACATCTGGAGTAAAGACAAGGAGAACAAGAAGGATCACATCCTCTGTGGATCACATCCTCTGTGGATCACATCCTCTGTGGATCACATCCTCTGTGGATCACATCCTTACCTCTCAACATAGTCCTCGTTTCTCTCAATAGCAATGTTCCACCTTCAAATGAGAGCATGTATCCCTGCCCTGTAAAATTATGTTGGCTGTTCTTTGAACCACTTCTTCACTACAGTTTTCACTTCCTCATCACTGGAATAATTTAGCGCCTTCAGACTATCTTCTCTTCGGCCCCATGAAAGAAGGTTTGAGAGGCAAACGTTATTCCAGTGACGAGGAAGTGAAAACTTTAGTGAAGTAGTGGCTCAAAGAACAGTCAACAGAATTTTACAGGGCAGGGATACATGCTCTCATTTGAAGGTGGAACATGGCTATTGAGAGAAACAGTGACTATATTGAGAAGTAGGGATGTGATCCACAGAGGACCAGCTTCATTTTGATGTATGATACATGCTCCTGTGTTGGTCATTATTCCTGTCCTAAAGAAAATAGCATTACTTTTTTGACCTCCCCTCGTAAAATATAATGATAATATTAATCTTTCACAACATAAACACTAAGCCCCAAATTTGGAGATGAGGTATAGTAGTACTTGGGTGGAAGTGTATTTTATCAAACTCCAGAAGGAAGAATAGCAAAGACTACCTCAGTAAGATTTGAAGTCTGAATATAAAGAGATGTAATAAAACAAGTGAATGGAATTTCTTCAGCATTCTACTAATTCTGCCAATCCACTGTTATGATGTGAGCATGACAGGTGGGTGGGTAAGAATGAATTATTGCTGCAAAGATTGCATGAAAAAAAAGGTGTTAACTTGCAAAGTAAGAATGAAAGAATCAGCAACATTTCCAGATTGTTGACCTTCAGATTATAGATTCCAGGAACAAAATCTCAATCAATGTTGCAGAAGCATTATTGAACAAGAATATGGCAGAATTATAGGTTTGCTGAAGGCCAATAATTCTCTCCCTATTGTACTGGATGAATTTAATGGTGGATGACAGCATCACAAAAATAATAAAAAAAAGAAATGTGCAGACCATTATACACTGGAATTCTGCTCTGATTACATCACCATCTTCATCAACGACAGCAAGAACAACAAGAAAAACAATAATAATGTTGATTTCAAATTTTGACTCAAGGCCAGCAATTTTAGGGGAATGATAAATTGATTACATGCTCCTCCTCCCCCCTCCCCGGTCCTCAAATGGTATTAATTTTATCAACCCTAAAAGAATGAAAAGCAAAGTTTACCTAAGTGGGATTTGAAATTGGGAATATAAAGCTTTGGAAGAAATGCTGCAAAGTAGTATCCTGTCTGAAGCACTGACCATTCAGCCAGCTCACCACCTTAATAATAATATTAACAGTTTTAAGTTTTGGCACAAAGCCAGCGATATTAGGGGAAGGGGTAAGTCAGTTACATCGACCCCATTGTTCAGCTGGTACTTATGTTGTCAAGCTTGAAAGGATGATAAGCAAAGTTGACCTTGGTGAAATTTGAACTCAGGACATAAAGAGGGATAAAATGTCACTGAGCATTTTCCCTGTGTTGTAATGATTCTGCCAGCTCACTGCCTTTACATCCTCCTCCTCTTCATCCTCCTCCTCTTTATCCCCCTCCTCTTCATCCACCTCCTCTTCATCCTCCTCCTCTTCATCCACCTCCCCTTCATCCTCCTCCTCTTCATCCACCTCCTCTTCCTCCTTCTCCTCCTTTCATTTTCCTGTTTTATACTATGTATGCCTCCCTTTGTTTTATTGTATACCATCTATACTTAATATATATGTTTATGTGTATATATATATATATATATATATATATATATAATAATCATCATCAAACAATGACGATGATGATGATGATATATAAGTATATGTATGTATATATATATATATATATATATATATATATATATATATATACACACACATATATATACATATATATATATATATATATATATATATATATATATATATATATATATATATACATACACATATATAATTTTATTTCATTATATGTAGACCCCAACACTTTATGTCTCTCTTTGTATTGTTCCCCTCTTCCTTCCTTCACCTGTGGCAATAGTTTATTATTATTATCATTGTGACTATTATTATTATTATTATTATTATTATTATTATTATTATTATTATTATTATTATCATTATTATTATTACATGCTAATTCCCCAAATACCAGCAATATTTCTCTTTATTTCAGTTGTGTAAATTTAAATTAAGAATTACATAAAACCTGATAGGTAGCTTTATAATTTCATTAAATCAATAAGTATGAAACCTTGAATTAATTTAATAATGTCTTTCATTTAAAGAAGAGGTTTGTTGAGTGATTTTGACTCAATGTATTTCTAGTTCTAGCGTAAATGGCTTTTCACACCAGTTCCACATTTAGCAAAGAGCTTTGAATTTATTCATCTTCCGATATCTTTGTTCAATAAATCTTCAAGTTTATTAACTGGAAACATTTCATCTATTTGATTTTCAGCAAATACCATTAATATATTTTGACCCTCACACATAAATACAGTCGTACAGAGAACTCTTTATACTATGTGTTTGTGTATTTGCATGTGTGGTGTGTATGTGTGTGGTGTGTATGTTTGTGTGTGTACATACATATATACATATGCATTCATGTATATGTATATACATACATATGTATTTGTATATGTATATGATGATATATATATATAAATATGATGATGATGATGATTACATATATATATATATATATATATATATATATATATATATATATATATATATATATATATATATATATATATATATATGTATATATATATATATATATATATATATATATATATATATATATATATATATATATATATATGAGAGTGGAATAAAACAGGAGGGTTGATTTAAATGTTTTTATTGCAGCATCGAGAATTACTTAATCTTACATGTGTTTCTCTAGCAAATATTGGTACGTTATGTGATAACATTACATAAACAACTACACAAATATTCTTGAAATACCAGATCTTCAGATGAGTATTGTAATTCAAGTCAGTACTATGTACCATCTGTGTCTTTGCTTTATCAACTAACATAGGGTGGTTGACAGTGCAAAGATACAGCTGTAAGGGACATGGTAAATATTTGAATTACAATACTTTTCTGAAGATCTGGTATTTCAGCATTATTGCATACAATCATTTATGGAACAATTATCACATAACATACCAGTTTTTATTTTGAAACATTCTTTTATTCTTTTACTTCGTTCAGTCATTTGACTGTCACCATGCTGGAGCAGAAGAAGAAGAAGAAGAAGAAGAAGAAGAAGAAGAAGAAGAAGAAGAAGAAGAAGAAGAAGAAGAAGAAGAAGAAGAAGAAGAAATAGAGTTAAATGAAGGAAAAGGAAAGGAGAATGAAGGTTAATGGGTACCAAAGAGGTAAAGAAAAAAAAGTAAACAGTTTTTAAGGAGTTTAGGTGAAAAGGAATATCTTATCAGAATATCTTAGAGTTCAAAAATAAAAAGCTGGAAAATGGGAAATAAGAGAAATCAAACTTTGAAAGAAAGAAGCTTCACATAAGGATTTCTAAAAAGCTTGAAAGAGATGAGATGAGAAGAAACAGCTGGCTTTATCTGAAGAAAGGATCATTAAAGAAAGAGATCAAGGGAATATTCTTGGTAGCACTCTTCTGGAGGTGCATGGCTTAGTGGTTCGGGTGTCGGACTCATACCCTGGACCAAGCAGTACATTGTGTTCTTGGGTACGATCCTTTATTTCACTCAGCTGGTAAAAGTGAGTTATCTTGCAATGGAGCAGTGTCCTATCCAGGGGTAAACTGGCTATTTACATTGACTCCAGTGTTTTACCGGTACTTTAATTTATTGAACACCCCCACCCCACCACAAAAAAAAATGGATGAAATGCAAGGTCGACCTCAACAGAATTTGAACTCAGAACTGAGCGATGGGCGGAATACTGCTAAGCATTTCGTCCAGCGTGCTAATGATTCTACCAGCTCATTGCCTTGACTACTACTACTACTACTACTACTACTACTAATAATAATAATGATGATAATGATGATAATAATAATAATAATAACAATAATAATAATAATAATTATAATAATAATAATAAAATAATATTGATGATGATGATAATAATAATAACAACAGCAACAGCAACAGCAATAATAATGACAATAATAATAGAAACAGTATCTTGCAGATATAATGAAAATATTTTTGTCTGGAAGCATTTTTAGTAGCGAACACGGTAAGTATTAAAAACATAGTCATTTCCAGAGCATTTTAATATAATAAAATAAAATGCAATAACCTCAGATGAATGGGCACTGTTATTTGTAATAAAATACATTTATAGACATATTAAATAACTTAGCTGGACACAGTCTGGGTTTTTGGCATTAACATAGCTGTAAAGTTACTAACAGCAATGAAAATGTCATCATAAAAGAATTAATCATATGTGTACATAGACTGGTGATGGAATGCCAAGACGTGATGGAAGAAACCAGAAACCAGAGAAGTTGTTAGCTAACTTTTCTCAGCAGGGGTCAAAATTACCAATATTGTTATCAATATTATTAATATGTTAATTTTGGTAAGTTAATTTCAAATTATTTTTTAATGCTAATTTTTGGTGATTAGAAGCTTGTGTGAAGTAAGTAGCTTGCTTACCAACCACATGGTTCCAGGTTCAGTCCCACTGCGTGGCACCTTGGACAAGTGTCTTCTACTATAACCTCGGGCTGACCAAAGCCTTGAGTGGATTTGGTAGATGGAAGCTGAAAGAAGCCCGTTGTATATATGTATATATATATATGTGTGTGTGTGTGTTTGTGTGTCTCTGTTTGTCCCCCCCCCCAACATCGCTTGACAATCGATGCTGGTATGCTTACGTCCCCGTAACTTAGCGGTTCGGCAAAAAGAGAACGATAGAATAAATACTATGCTTACAAAGAATAAGTCCTGGGGTCGATTTTCTCGACTAAAGGCAGTGCTCCAGCATGGCCACAGTCAAATGACTGAAACAAGTAAAAAAGTAAAAGAAGTGAAAAGAAATTCTTGGATTTATAGCTTCTGTGATTTCCAAGAATCTATCTGAGATTCTCTTTTACCTCTTACTTGTTTCAGTCAGTAGGCTGTGGCCATGCTGTGGCACTCCCACACAGAACTTTTAGTCACTTGACTAAATTGCCTCCAGTACATTTCCTTTTTAAAGTTTCTATTTAAGCCTGGAACTTATTTTATCAATGTCTTTTACTGAACCGCTAAGTTACAGGGACATAAACACATCAACATCAGTTGTCAAGCTGGTAGGGACAAACACAGACACAATGGCATGCACACACACACACACACACACACACACACATACATACATACATACATATACATACATACATATAATGGGATTCTTTCAGTTCCTGTCTACCAAATCTAGTCTCAAGGCTTCAGTCAGTTTGGAGCTATAAAAGAAGACTAAAATGTCACACAGTAGAACTGAACCCAGAACAATATGTTTGGGAAGCAAAGTTCTCAACCACAGAACTTTACTTTATGGTACATAGGTATGGCTAAGGCACAAGCACCATTCTGGCATCTCATTGTTAGTATTTTGATATTTGATATGAAAACAAGTCTTTATATCATGTAGTATTTTGGTTTATAAAAATTCTTTTTATCAGAAAGTCTTTTCTACTCTAGGTACAAGGCCTGAAATTTTTGGGGAGTGGGCCATTTGATTAGGTCAACCCCAGTACTCAACTGGTACTCAATTTATCAACCTTGAAAGGATAAAAGGCAAATTTGACCTCGGCAGAATTTGAACTCAGAACACAAAGACAGGCGCAATACCACTAAGCATTTTGACAAAAATGCATTGTTCTTTGTGCTTAATCTCAGGTTAGCAATAGTAAGCAGTTCCATAATCAAAGACATTCCACTTATAATTATCCTGTCTTTTCATAGGCAAAGGAACAAGGAGTATATTGTTCAATGTAACATCTTTTAATATGGCAGTGAGCAACATGAAGGTAACATGGATGCTGTTCTTAGCAGTGAAGCAAGCACATTAAGGCTTTCTCATTAACATGATCAATTAGTCAATCGGTGAATTGTTGGCACAGTCTTGTCAACTTGTTGCAGCATATCTTGAAGATTTGGGAAAATACCTGAAGAAGAAGTGGTTGATGTTTAATAAGCTAATTTTGAGCATGGTCGATGCTAGTGCCACCTGACTGGTCCCATGCCGGTGGCATGTAAAATGCACCATTCGAGCATGGTCACTATCAGTGCTGCTTGGCTGGCTCCTGTGCCAGTGGCTTGTAAAATGCACCATTTGAGCGTGGTCATTGCCAGTGCTGGCTGACTGGCATCCAGCTGTAGAAACTTTGCCAGATCAGATTGGAGCCTGGTGCTGCCTTCTGGCTCAGTCAAACCGTCCAACCCATGTCAACATGGAAAGTGGATGTTAAACGATGACGATGATGATGATAGTAGAAAAATCAAAATTCTCTTAAAATACAGTTTTTGTTAACAAATAAAGAGATAATGTTTTTTCTCTTATATTTTTAACTCATTTCAGTCAGTGGACTGTGGCCATGCTGGGGCACTCTCTTCAAGGATTTAGTCAAACAAATTGCACCCCGAGTCTGATACTTACTCCATCGGTCTCTTTTACTGAAATGCTAAGTTACAGGTCATAAAAATACCATTACTGGTTGTGAATGAATGGTGGATGGGACAAGCAAAAACACAAAGTCACACACTTATATACATACATATACATACATACACACACTTATATACATGCATATACATACATACACATGCACCCAACACATACACACATAAACACACAGACAAGAGGAGATGCTGTAAAGTTCTTGGCTTTGGGTAAAAGAAAATACAGGAGGATCAGTTAATTAGGATTTTATTCAACATATTCCCCTCTCAGACCCATGCACTTATTGCAGTGGTCCCGCAGTTTTTCTAAGCATTGTAAAACAACTTGGAAGGTCAGGCCTCTGACCAAACCTTTGTGATACCCTTAAAGCCAGGAACTTTTCAGCACTCCCTCATATATATATATATATATATATATATATATATATATATATATATATATTAATAATAATAAAGGAGTTACGACGCAAAAACGTATATATTCAGATGAACATATTTATCTTCTTCAATATATATTTCAGTATAAAGAATTCATTAAGAGACTTAATAAATCAAAATTTCTTTGCACATCTTCAGGAATAAAATATAACATCAGAAAAACTACATTTGGTTAAAAAATACAAACCGTTCATGGAGAAAAAATTTCACAATTACAAAAAAACGAACAAAATTTTTAAAGTTTTGTTGGTAGTTAATTTATAATATATATATATATATATATATATATATATATATATATATATAAAGGGCATTACTACAGAATAATGCCACACACTAGACTTCCCAAATAAACACATTTTAGTACATATGTATATATATATATATATATATATATATATATATATATATATATAACAGACATCACATTGCTTCCATCTCCCAAATTTACTCACAAGGTATTGGTTGCCCTAGGGCTCCAGCAGAAGACATTCACCCAAGGTGCCCTGCAGTGGGGCAGAATCTGAATCTGGCAGAACCTAGTTGCAAAGTAACCTTTTTAACCACAAATCCATACCTGCTGTTGAAGCCATTGATTTTGTCTTTCTCAAAATGGGTTCTGATTCAGTAAACCTATAATTAAATGCATGCCACCCATGACCATCCTGTCTTATTTTCAAGAACAGTGTACCCAAGACTAAATAATGTATTCTGTCTTTTTTTAATGGTAGCATGGGGTTTCAAGATTTGACTGTTATTTCTTGCCATCTGAGTGACACATAAAGTTTCCCTAGTTGGCTTATGTCAAAACTGTATTGTGGAGAGGCATCACATTTGAATTGATATTTTCATTGCAAAATTTGAAAGACGTATGGCATATTGTATTGTCATACAGCAAAGTAATTTGAATGACTACTTTTTCCAACAGTACCTGGTATGAACTTAAATGTTTTTGAAGAGAAGTCAATTTTAAGCAAATTCTATAAGCCCCATGCTATCTCACTACAGATATATATATAGATGTCTATCTATCTATCTATCTATCTCTCCAAATATATGTGTTTATATATATATATATATATATGTACACACATACATTTATATATATATATATATATATATATATATATATATATATATATATATATATATATATATATATACATATATATATATATATTCATACATCTATATCTGTGTATATATATTTATGTGTATGTACTTGTGTGTGTGTGTGTGTGTGTGTGTTTGTGTATGCATGCACATATACAATCTTGGTACACAATAAAAAGAAAGTGCTTAACATATGTTACAGAAACGTATTTATTTGTTCATATTTAAATTTCTATATTTCCACTCAGTGTGAAGATTTTACTTTGAATAATATTTAGCCTTTAAAAATATTTAGCTTTTATGAAAAGGTACTCTCTCTCTCTCTCTCTCTCTCTCTCTCTCTCTCTCTCTCTATATATATATATATATATATATATATATATATATGTATATATATATATATATATATATATATATATATATATATATATATATATATATATATATATATATATATATATTTACATATACATACATATAAATATATATATATATTTATATACACATATGCATACATATATACATATATATAAATAAATATATATATATACACATATACATGCATACATATGAATATATATATATATATATATATATATATATATATATATATATATATATATATATATATATATATATATATATATATATATATACATTCATATATATATATATATATATACATACATATATATATATATATATATATATATATATATATATATATATATATATATATATATATATATACATATACATATACACATATACATACATACCTATAAATAAATATATATATATATGTATATATTTGTGTATATATATACATATATATGTATATATATGTATAAATGTATGTATCTATATAGAGATATATAAATATATATATATATATATATATATATATATATATATATATATATATATATATATATATATATATATATATATATATATACATACATATATTTATACACACACACACACATATATACACACACACACACATATATATACATATACACATATGCACACACACACTTACACACACGCACACACATAAACACATACACACATAAACATATGTATTTATAAACATACTTAGTACATACCTTCTATATATATATTGTATGTTGCCAAGTGATGGAAATGTGGTTTGGTTTCCGTCAGTAGTTTTGTTTTTTTCTTTTATGATCTCAAATTATTGTTTATGGATATCATGTTTAATATTGTTTACATTAAATGTTTTAACAAGTGGTTTATTTGAACATATGTGTAAATGTTTGAACATGTGTGTGTGTACGTACATACAATATATATGTGTACACATGTCTGTGTGTGTGTTTCTGTAAGTGTATATGTGTATTAATATATATAATACATATACACATACATGCATACATTGCTGAAGATAGTCCTGTCTCACTGATAATTTTTCGTTTTTAGTATTGGTACCACAGATACAGGGTGGCCCAAAAGTAGGTTTACAGTTATTCAACCATCTCTTTTGTATGCATATATTAACAGTTAAGATCTTAATTATAAAAAAATATGAAACCATTATTCAGCAAGATGGAGCACCTTTACATTATGGGTTGACAGTAAGAGCCCGCCTTAACCAAGCCTTTCCACAGCGTTGGTTTGTGAGACAGGGTAGCATCGAATGACCACCACGTTCGTCTGACCTGGCACCAATGGATTTTTTTGGTGGGGGGGGGGTGTAAAGAACAAGGTTCTATGAGAAGAATCTCAAAACAGTAAATGAATGAAAAGATTACATTTCTGACGCATTCAATGAAATTGATGGAGAATGGAATTTGTGTATATAAATATATATATATATTTATATGTATGTATATGTAAATATATATATATATATATATATATATATATATATATATATATATATATATATATATATATAGAGAGAGAGAGAGAGAGAGAGAGAGAGAGAGAGAGAGAGAGAGAGTACCTTTTCATAAAAGCTAAATATATAAAGTTTCTCTTCATGGTGCAGGCCTGGATAAGATTTCTCTCAAAGACCAGCAGCTTCCCATGGATAGAATATCAAATGAATTAAGATGTCCAAGGGAAATGCAAAGCCAATCAAATACTTGACACAGTATCATTGCAAGCATGGCTGAAAATGATGATTATATTGTATAAAACCAATCAAATGACGTAGAGGTTTGAAGAATGTTGCAATGCTGAAGGAGGACATTTTGAGAGATTAAACATTGTCTGTTTAAGATGTGCATAAACAATATGATTGTAAAATAGAAATTTAAATGTAATAAAAGGTTTTAAAAGAAATTTAAAGTGCCTACGTGATAACTGTAAACCTACTTTTGGGCCACCCTGTATATGCACCCAGTACACACTGTAAAGTGGTTGAGGATGGAAAGAGCATCTGAATCAGATGATGCGTATGAGCATCAGTCTGTGTCAGCAGTGGTTCCCAAGGAAAAAAAGAAACTGACTCAAACCTTGGCGAGTCAATGATTACAATTGCAATGATGATGATGATGGTGATGGTTACACACACACACACACACACACACATACACACATTGTATATACATCCAAAGGCTCTTTGGTCATGGGTAAACATGGTAGTGGTGATGGTGATTATGATTATGATGCTGATGATGATGGTTACACACACACACACGTGCATACACACCACACACACATTGTATATATGTCCAAAGGCTCTTTGGTTATGGGTAAGCATGGAGGTTTCTGCTACCTGGAAAGTTTCTCTTCGTGGTGCAGGCCTGGATAAGGTTTCTCTCAAAGACCAGCAGCTTCCCATGAATAGAATATCAAATGAATTAAGATGTCCAAGGGAAATGCAAAGCCAATCAAATACTTGACACAATATCATGGCAAGCATGGCTGAAAATGATGATTATATATATTGTATAAAACCAATCAAATAACGTATGATTCCTCTATTAATAGGAATTTACTTGTCAAAGTCCTGGATAATGTCAGGTTGTTGATTGAAAAAGGACATTTATTATATTATTTGACCAGCAACAGTCATAGAAAAAAAAAACCGATCTTCTGACCTGTTTTGATATTAGCATGGAAGTTTCAACTCAATTGAAATTGTAGATTTATGTGGGATATATATAGTGCATGTACCATAAATCCTCGAGTATAGTCTGCCCTTGAGTATAATACGCAGGGGATTTTTAGGGAGCTGTACCTCTGAAAAACCTAAACCTTGTGTATAATATGCACCCCTTCTCTAGCTTGAGTCAAGGAGGTCTATATAACGTCCTTGGTTTGTAAACGTATATACAGTAACGTCCTTTATTATTATTGTATATATAACATAATGCAAACATGTAGCTTTTTTGTGCACTTTGTTTGCAGAAAATAAAGAAATAACAGTAATAACATCAGTGAAAAATAAATATTAAGTAAATTGCCTTTACATATTTATCACTCAGAAAATTTTGCTTAGAAAATATTTTTTCATTTTTAACCTCGTATATAGTACACACTAGAAATTTTGACCTTTAAATTTTGGGAAAAAAGTGCGGATTATACTCGAGGATTTACGGTACTTAAAATTATATCATATTATCTTAAGAGAGAGCTATGTTAAAGATTTTTTTTTCCCCAGCAAATGAACTTATTGAATAAATGGTGAACGTCACTTGATTCTGAGCAGATGAACAGACAATGAACTGTTAACTTCTAGGATCAAACAGTTCTGTTACCAAATTACTGCAATCATCTGTGCTTGTGGCATGCACAGA
>NC_142929.1:14216676-14219176 GCF_046866305.1 Octopus bimaculoides | reverse complement strand
TACAGAATGACTCACAAATGACCAGTAAGGAAGTGACCAAAGTGCCTATCACTTGATGTGCAAGTTATAGCAGCCAAGTCTCTTTCAATTTGCACCCTACTGTCTTGAAAACATAGGGACATAGTGAGTGATGTAGTCCTAGATATGCAATGCTCATAAGAAGAATGTAACAGTCATGACTACAACAGTTGATTTAATTCTTTAGCATTCAGATTATTATGTTAAATGTAATGCTTATTTATTACCTCTGCCTTAGCAAAGGCGGAGGTATTGTTTTCAGTTGTGTTTGTGTGTTTGTCCATGGACAATATATCTCAAGAACCATTGGATGGATTCAGATGAAATTTTTAGGGATGCTTGGCCTCATGACTGGTACGAACTGATTAGATTTTGGGATCAATCCAGTACAGGACCAGAATTCTAGATTATTTGTTATATTTACTTTACTTTACATGATTATGATCTTATGTTAACTTTCAAGTCTTTCTCAATTATCTCCCTTTAGGCAGTAACTATTTTGAAAGATGAATTTGTTAACTTTGTCTTGTATTACATAAGGGTAAACTATTTATTACTGTTACAAAAATTTTCACCTTCACGTTCCATAACTACCATTGGTATCGATCCGGTACTGGACAAGGATTCTGGATTATTTTTCTTGTTTCTTTTACTTAATTTCTGAGAGGGGCCGGGTTCATTTTTAGTATTCTCGTTTGTGAGAGCAGTCAAGTTTAATCTCAGATATTCTCATTTTAAAAATCATCTCTGGCTAATCGTTGAGAGGATATCGGTGTTGCCTTGGTAGAGGTTTGCGCTCTCTGAGTTGTCTTGATACCTCCGCCTTAGCAAAGGCAGAGGTATTGTTTTCAGTCATGTTTGTTTGTCCATGGACAAAATATCTCAAGAACCACTGGATGGATTTGGATGAAACTTTCAGGGATGTTTGGCCTCGTGACTGGCATGAACTGGTTAGATTTCAGGATCAATCCGGTACTGGAGAAGGATTCTGGATTATTTTTCTTGTTTCTTTTACTTACTTTTTGAGAGCAGTTCGGTTCATTTTTAGTATTCTTGTTTGTGAGAGCAGTCGAGTTTAATTTCAGATATTCTCATTATAAAAATCATCTCTGGCTAATCGTTAAGAGGACGTTGGTATTGCCTTGGCGGAGGTTTGTGCTCTCTGAGTGCTCTTCTTTGTGTTGTTTTGAATTAATCATGTTTTATGTTGTGACTTCAAGAATTCAAAAACGTAATTGTTTGTTTTAAGAACGACATTTTAGGGTTGGTTTAACTGGTTGGATCCAGTTGGTTTGAACATTAAACAGATAAAATATTAGGGTCGTATATGGCTGGTTTAAATACTAAACAGTCAAAGCCTTCTCAATTAGGATTGACCTGGGCTTAAACAACAGCTACAACATTATGAGGTTGATCAAATGATTATGGTCACCACCAGTTTTCCCATTTCATCATCAGGATTATTATTGTTGTTGTTGTCATTGTTGTTGTTACCATTATTGCTGTTGGTGATTGTGTGTGTGTGTGTGTGTGTAGGGGGTGTAAATCTTCAGACTATCCATAATAGTATAGACAGACTATCCAAGATGTATCCTTAATAATGGTGTCTCATTTTTATGATGTTCTGCAATATAAGGAACATTTGGTTGTCATTTCTAGCATGTCAAGTGACCAAGGAGAGACAGTATTATTGGTTTGTTTCAATGAGGATTGTGACATTAAGCATTTGAGCAATCAACCGTAGAAAGTTTGTATTCACTTGGTTAAGAAGATTCCAAATGCTTCCTTTGGAAGTTCGTTACATATATTGATAGACGAATTTGTTATGTGAAGCGTTCATATATGCAAATATGGTAATATGCATAAAAGTGGATATAAAGGTAAAGTAAAAACGTATGCACTTAACTGTATCTACATATGTGTGTATGTATGTATGTGGTAGTCTGTATATACCAACAAATATATATACTTTTGTTATTTACACCACCTGTCCTCGTCTGTTGTTATTATTTGTATATTCTCCCATATATATATATATATATAAAAATTATAATACAGGGTATCAAGAGATACCACCACGCTGAAAAAATAGCAGTCAAATCCTGACTCCAAAACCACAATAAATGTCCGCAAGGCACGATTAGCGATTTTTTTTTTTCAGCGTGGTGGTATCTCTTGATACCCTGTATTATAATTTTAAATAATTATTACCTATTTAAGCTAGTCGTGTGCATACGTGCATATATATGTATATGGGCGTCCGTATATGTAAGTATACTGTTTATATACATGTATTTGTATTTATGTACTTGAGTATATTTCACTGATGAAGGCAGAGCATTTATGCAAAGCCAGAAATCCAGGATTTGAAATTATCTTATTATTTTTACTGGTTTATTTGGTCTTCGTCTTCGCTAATCGTGCCTTGCGGACATTTATTGTGGTTTTGGAGTCAGGATTTGACTGCTATTTTTTCAGCGTG
>NC_142929.1:14209176-14211676 GCF_046866305.1 Octopus bimaculoides | reverse complement strand
GGCAAGTGTCCTCTACTATTGCCTCTGGATGCCCAAAGCCTTGTTAGTGGATTTGGTAGATGGAAACTAAAAGAAGACTGTAAAATATATATCTATCTGTAAATTTCTTTGTGTTTATGTTCGTGTTTGTGCTTGTCCCCCATCACTGCTTGACCCATGATGTGTTTACATCAATGTAACTTAGCAGTTCAGCAAAAGGGACTGATAAGATAAATACCAGGTTTTGAAAAATAAATAGTGGGATCAATTTGAAATTTTTCAATGCAGTGCCCCAGCATGGCCACAGTCTAATGACAGAAACAGTTAAAGAAATACGTGGGGGAAGTAGCTGTGTGGGGGAGTGGCTGTGTGGTAAGTAGCTTGCTTACCAACCACATGGTTCAGAGTTCAGTCCCACTGCGTGGCACCTTGGGCAAGTGTTTTCTACTATAGCCTCGGGCCGACCAAAGCCTTGTGAGTAGATTTGGTAGATGGAAACTGAAAGAAGCCCATTGTATATATATATATATATATATATATATATATATATATATATATATGTATATATATATATATGTATATATATATGTATATGTATGCGTATATGTTAGTGTGTCTGTGTTTGTCCCCCAACATCGCTTGACAACCGATGCTGGTGTGTTTTTACGTCCCCGTAACTTAGCGGTTTGGCAAAAGAGAATGGTAGAATAAGTACTAGGCTTACAAAGAATAAGTATGGGGTCGGGGGGGGGGCGGGTAATCTTTATTTTTTTTTATTTGAAATTTTACAAACAATTTTTTTTTTTAAGAATCATAATTTTTCTATGCATTTTGCAAAAAAAAAAAAAAAAAAATTTCCAGAAAAAGTAAAATGTGAAGAAATGGGAGATTTAATTTTTTAAGTTGCGATTTTTGAAAATTTATTTTCTGAATAGGAATCTCCATAGCCTAAAACGTGGGATTCTGTAATTAAAAGAAAAAAATTTAAGGATGGTGGTGGGGGGGGGGGGGGATGCATTTACATCTCTAAAATATACACCAAAAAAAAACAAAAACATTGGATAAATTCCTAACAATGATACCAGCCCAGCCCATCCCAGCCAATCAACCATTCAAGGATACACAACAGAACTCAGCTGCTACAAACTCAATCATAAGCCAGCTTCCAGCCATAAAGTGACACCAAAACTGACAGAATATAGAATTAATGTGGTTCTCCAGCACGACTAAAGTCCTATGACTGAAACCATTAGAAAAATAAAAGAATAGACAGAAGATTGCCAGCATTTTTCAAAAGCCATTTATCCAGAGCTAAAATATGAGGAATTCATTTGATTGTGTTTATTTTAGGTGTTAATAAACCTTAAATCTGATACAACTGCTATGGTCCTATGTGTATATGCATAAACGAGTATGTGTGTGTGTGTGTGTGTATATGTATGTATATATATATATATATATATATATATATATATATATATATATATATATATATATATATATATATATATATATATGAAGGGATGATTATTGAATGGTTATTATTTTGATATTATGATATTTTTAAATAATTTTTCTATCTTTATATAATAAGTATTTCATATTAATTCATTTGGTACTTATTGTTGGTTGAGATATATATCTAATTATTGTTCTACTTACGATCTGACGAGTAGCTATATTTTTGAATAGAACTTATTTTCGATAATTTCAATTGATTTTAATTGATTTTAATTGATTTTAATCGATTTAAATTTCTTTTCTATTTGAAAATTGGTTATGAAACACGTGTAATCTTTGTATTATATTTATCTTATGATATTTACTTTACTTTATATTATACTCATTTATTGTGCTTTTAATTATTAATTTTTCTATATGTGATAGTGGATTTTCATCGATGAGTTCTTGAAAATTGGTTATTTTCCCTAAAACTATATATATATATATATATATATATATATATTATATATACCGATATATATATATATATACCCATATATATATATATGTGCATGTGTGTGTGTGTATTTTCTTTTATTCTTTTATTTGTTTCAGTTATTTGACTGTGGCCATGCTGGAGCACCGCTTTTAGTTGAACAAATCGACCCTAGGACTTATTCTTTGTAAGCCTAGTACTTATTCTATCGGTCTCTTTTGCCAAACCGCTAAGTTGCAGGGGCGTAAACACACCAGCGTTGGTTGTCAAGTGATGGTGGTGGGGGGGGGCAAACACAGACACACAAACATACAGCACACACACACACACACACAAACACACATACATGTATATACATATATACGACGGGCTTCTTTCCGTTTCCGTCTACCAAATCCACTCACAAGGCTTTGGTCGGCCCGAGGCTATAGTAGAAGACACTTGCTCAACATGCCACACAGTGAGATAGAACCTGGAACCATGTTGTTGGTAAGAAAGCCACTTCCCATACAACCACTCCTGTGCCTATGTATATGTGTGTGTGTGTGTGTGTGTGTGTGTATGTATGTATGTATATATATG
>NC_142929.1:14179176-14206676 GCF_046866305.1 Octopus bimaculoides | reverse complement strand
TCCTGATGGGCCGGGGGCTTTCCCGGTCTTCATACTCTTAATTGCTTTATCTACCCTGGTACTATCAACTCGGATAGCTGGTCCCTCTATTGGGTCGACATAAGGCAGGCTCTCTTTCTCCCATTCATTCTCTTTATTAAGCAATCTATCGTAGTGGCATCTCCAGACCTCTTTCTTTGCATCCTCATTTAATGCAAGCGTACCATCATCCATGCGAACACATTTCTCTCCTACAACATCACTATTCTCTCTCCTACACTGTCTTGCAACCCGAAATACCTCGAGTCTTTGGTCCTCACGGCGCAGAACATTGGCAAATCTTTCCTTATCTGCTTCCCCTCTGGCTAAATAAACCTGTCGCCTAGCCTCCCTTCTGGCACATTGGTACAATTCCCTGCTACCACCGTTCTTCCAGTCCTTCCAAGCTTGTTTCTTTTGTCTAATAGCCCTGTCTACCTCCTTGTTCCACCACCACGTTACTCTGGGTTGGGAGGGGACCTTACACCACCCACAAATCTGGTCGGTGGCTTTCAACAGGTTGTCCCGCAGAAATCTCCAATTGTCTTCCACGTTGTATGATGCTATATCCCCTTCTATTTCGTTAAATGCTTCAAGTAACTTGTCTCTAAGTCTCTGTCCGTTTGCAGGGTCTTTAAGCTTCCACACCCTTCTTCTCCAAGCCTGTCTAATTCTGGGCACCCATTTTGCCTTGATCCCAAAGTCGCTAACTACTAATCTATGTTGTGGGGTACATTCTTCGCCAGGGTAGGTTTTGGCATTTATAAGCCGCCCTCTTTCCCTATTTCTGGCGAGGATGTAGTCGATTTGGCTAGAGTGTCTGCCGGAGCGGTAGGTGACTAGGTGACTGGCAGGTTTCCTGAAGTTGGTATTGCAGACCATAAGATTGGTTGCATCACAGAACTCCAGCAGTCTGGTTCCCTCCTCGTTGCGGGAACCGAAGCCATAGCCTCCATGTATGCCATGGAAGCCCCCAGCACGACGTCCGACATGACCGTTGAAGTCTCCAGCCACAAAGAGAAGGTCCCTGTCACTCGTCGACGAGGTAGTTTGCAAGAGGGTGTCATAGAATTGGTCTTTCAGACCATCTGGTAGCCCAGGTTGAGGTGCATAGGCTGAGATGACAGTAGCTAATCTATGATGAAGCACTAGTCTGATCTTAAGTACTCTGTCACTTACTCTAACGACCTCGATTACCTTATCCACCCATTTCTCCGCTAGAAGTATTCCTACGCCCCCGACCCCGTCAGTGTTCCCTGCCCAGAAAATCTTGTACCTGTGTTCTTTGCCTGTGAGGAACCTTGCAGAACCTCCTCTCCATCTTACTTCCTGGATGCAGCACATATCTACGCATCTCCGTTCAAGCATCTCAACAATTTCACCAGATCTACCTTTCAGCGTGCCGACGTTGAGAGTGCCAATCCTAACAGTATGGGTGTTGGGGGTGTGGGCCTGTAGCCTGGGAAGAGGAAAAGCAGTGTCGTGTACCTGAAAAGAAAACTTGCAATTGGAAGAATTCATAAGCAAAACATTACCTACAACCTGCAAACATTTCTCAACCTTAATGCGCTACCCAAAGGTAGGGGAGAGGATGGCCAAGGCCACTAGATGGGTTCCGGGAGACAGCCGAGGTTGACAGGATGACAAAGGGATGAACTTCCGGTGGAGGGGTGGGATGACAGAGGAATGAACTACCGGTGGAGGGGTGGGATGACAGAGGAATGAACTTCCGGTGGAGGGGGCGGGATGACAGAGAAATGAACTTCCGGTGGAGGGGTGGGATGACAGAGGAATGAACTTCCGGTGGAGGGGGTGGGATGACAGAGGAATGAACTTCCGGTGGAGGGGTGGGATGACAGAGGAATGAACTTCCGGTGGAGGGGGTGGGATGACAGAGGAATGAACTTCCGGTGGAGGGGGTGGGATGGCAGAGGAATGAACTTCCGGTGGAGGGGGTGGGATGTCAGAGGAATGAACTTCCGGTGGAGGGGGTGGGATGACAGAGGAATGAACTTCCGGTGGAGGGGGTGGGATGGCAGAGGAATGAACTTCCGGTGGGAGGGGGTGGGATGACAGAGGAATGAACTTCCGGTGGAGGGGGTGGGATGACAGAGGAATGAACTTCCGGTGGAGGGGGTGGGATGACAGACGAATGAACTTCCGGTGGAGGGGGTGGGAGGGCGGGTTACCGCCAGCGAGTAGAGAGGGCTCTTAATTGTAGATTTTAAATATTTGAGAGACAACATTGCATAAATCGTAATTTTTTAAAAGAGCAATGAATTCTGGGTGATTAGAATATAACGTAGCATGAATTTAGGAAGCTTAGAAAATGAATAAGCATGAATTTAAGACAACAACTGAATTCAATTGAATTTCATGGAGAGAAACAAGATAAATAATAAGGGAAAAAAACTAAAGCGCAAGGTATTGAGATGTTTGAGGCCGTAAATAAATAAAAATCTCTATCTTATCTGCATCTTGGGTATTTCGTCATAGTACGTCAGCGAGATAATTTAGAATGGGTTTCTCATTTATATATAGCCAGAACCTGAAGACCTTAAAGGAAAAACTACGAAGGGGAGAGAGAGAGGATGGAGGGGTAGACAGAGGCATGGCGGGAGAAAAGATCATCATCATCATCATCATATATATATATAAAGAGAGAGAGAGAGAGAGAGAGGGGGGGGACCAGTCAAGCAGCACATCACGCTGTAATTCTTGGGCTGAGAAATCAACACTTAAAAGCCATAATTTTAAGGAGCGATAAGAATTTTTGAATAAAGGAAAATGGGTAGTGGTGGTGGGTAGGTACCGCCAGCGAGTAGAGAGGGCTCTTAATTGTAGATTTTAAATATTTGAGAGACAACATTGCATAAATCGTAATTTTTTAAAAGAGCAATGAATTCTGGGTGATTAGAATATAACGTAGCATGAATTTAGGAAGCTTAGAAAATGAATAAGCATGAATTTAAGACAACAACTGAATTCAATTGAATTTCATGGAGAGAAACAAGATAAATAATAAGGGAAAAAAACTAAAGCGCAAGGTATTGAGATGTTTGAGGCCGTAAATAAATAAAAATCTCTATCTTATCTGCATCTTGGGTATTTCGTCATAGTACGTCAGCGAGATAATTTAGAATGGGTTTCTCATTTATATATAGCCAGAACCTGAAGACCTTAAAGGAAAAACTACGAAGGGGAGAGAGAGAGGATGGAGGGGTAGACAGAGGCATGGCGGGAGAAAAGATCATCATCATCATCATCATATATATATATAAAGAGAGAGAGAGAGAGAGAGAGGGGGGGGACCAGTCAAGCAGCACATCACGCTGTAATTCTTGGGCTGAGAAATCAACACTTAAAAGCCATAATTTTAAGGAGCGATAAGAATTTTTGAATAAAGGAAAATGGGTAGTGGTGGTGGGTAGGTACCGCCAGCGAGTAGAGAGGGCTCTTAATTGTAGATTTTAAATATTTGAGAGACAACATTGCATAAATCGTAATTTTTTAAAAGAGCAATGAATTCTGGGTGATTAGAATATAACGTAGCATGAATTTAGGAAGCTTAGAAAATGAATAAGCATGAATTTAAGACAACAACTGAATTCAATTGAATTTCATGGAGAGAAACAAGATAAATAATAAGGGAAAAAAACTAAAGCGCAAGGTATTGAGATGTTTGAGGCCGTAAATAAATAAAAATCTCTATCTTATCTGCATCTTGGGTATTTCGTCATAGTACGTCAGCGAGATAATTTAGAATGGGTTTCTCATTTATATATAGCCAGAACCTGAAGACCTTAAAGGAAAAACTACGAAGGGGAGAGAGAGAGGATGGAGGGGTAGACAGAGGCATGGCGGGAGAAAAGATCATCATCATCATCATCATATATATATATAAAGAGAGAGAGAGAGAGAGAGAGGGGGGGGACCAGTCAAGCAGCACATCACGCTGTAATTCTTGGGCTGAGAAATCAACACTTAAAAGCCATAATTTTAAGGAGCGATAAGAATTTTTGAATAAAGGAAAATGGGTAGTGGTGGTGGGTAGGTACCGCCAGCGAGTAGAGAGGGCTCTTAATTGTATATATATATATATATATATATATATATACACACACACATAAGGTGTCCGCAAAGTTTGGGTACATGGGGATTAACACATACTTTAAGAAGTTATTATTTCTTATATTTAATTGTTTATGTTATAATTTTATTTACTCCATGTACCCAGACCGTGTGGACACCCTGTACATATATATATATATATATATATATATATATATATAATCTTCATCATCATTTTAATGTCCACTTTTCCATGAGTTGTGAAAGGGTGAAAGGCACAGTTGACCTTGGCTGAATTTGAACTCAGAACGTAAAGACAGATGAAATACCACTAAGCATTTCTCCTGGCATGCTAACGACTGTGCCAACTCACTGCCTTAGTGCATAGCAATATTGAATTAGCAGAAGTGGTAAAGTAACGGTCAACATGTCTTGCCTTATTTAGTCAAGGAATTTTATATTTTGGAATTGGTTCCAGCTGGAGTCAGTTTTGCGTTTCCTGTTTTTTGGACGTTGATAAAGAAGTAGTAAAAATAAACTTGAATTAAGCATCGGTGCTGGTGCTACATAAATGCAACCAGTACACTCCGTAAAATGGTTGGCATTAGGAAGGACAAACGGCTGTAGAATCCATGCCAAAACAGACGATGGAACATGGTATGGCTTCTGGCCTTGCCAGTTCATGTCAAACCATCCAACCCATGCCAGCATGAAAAATGGACGTTAAATGATGATGATGAAGATGTTGATGGTGTCTGTGCTTCTCCTTCACCATAAAATATTTGAGGTTTTATGATAATGTTAGAAATAAATATAATTTCTTTTTCTCTATAAAACAAATGTAGTATGTTTAAATGACTGGTCTCTGTGTTATAAAAGTGAATAAAATTGTGGAATATATGCAACTAGTATAAGATATTGCTTTAGTAATACACTTTGAATAAATACTTCTCTGTTATGAAATATTTGAGTTCATATGTTACATTTAAATATTGTGGTGCATTTGGATACAGCAAATTTCTGTTTCCTTCAGTCTACTTGGCAATCAACAACCACCTCTCATAAACTAAACAGAAGACTGTTTAGTTGGAAAGACATTCAACTCTATAAAGAAATGTCCCTTTGAAACAAAATGTTAATTGATTTAATTTTGTACAAATACTTTCACTTATTGATATGCATGTCTTTTTCTCTCTCCCCGACTTCTCTTTCCCTCTATGTATATATATATGTATTGTGGCTATGTGGTAAGGAGTTTGCTTCTCAACCACAAGGGTCTAGGTTCAGTCCCTATGCATGGCACTGTGGGCAAGTGTTTTCTACCATAGCCTTGGGTTGACCAGAGCTTTGTGAGTGGATTTTGTTGACGGAAACTGAAAGAAGCCATCGTATATGTATATGTACGTATGTACATATATATGTATATATATGTATATATTTATGCGTGTGTGTCTTTGCATCTGTGTTTGTCCCCCCACCATCTCTTGACAACTGATGTTGGTTTGGTTATGTCCCAGTAGCCTAGCGGTTCAACAAAAGTGACCAATAGAATAAGTACTAGGCTTAAGATCAATTTCTTCGACTAAAAAAATAACCCTCTAAGGTGATGCTCCAGCATGGCTACAGTCATATGACTGAAACAAGCAAAAGAATAAGAAAATATGTGTATGTATGTATGTATATATATATATATATATATATATGTATGTATGTATGTATGTATGTATGTATGTATGTATATATATACATATATATATATATATATATATATATATACACACACATATATGCATATATATATATATATATATATATATATATATATATATATATATATATATATATACATATATATATATATATATATATATATATATATATATATATATATATATATATATATATATATATATATATATATATATATATATATATATATATATGGGAGAATTTACGAAAAAAACAACAGATGAAGACAGGTGGTGTAAGCAACAAATGGATGTATTAGTTTAACACTCAGGAATAGAGAAAGTCTTTAAACGTTTCGAGTCTACGCTCTTCCACAGAAAGGAACACAGAAAGAAACAAGGAGAGAAAAATATAAATGTAGTGGTCAGCGATCTATCATATACATATACATATATATATATATGTATATGTGTGTGTGTGCATATATATATATATATATATATTCGAGTGAGGTCATTGCTAGTGCCACTGGACTGGCTCCAGTGCAGGTGGCACATAAAAAACACCATTTGAGAGTGGCTGTTGCCAATACCGCCTGACTGGCCCTCGTGCCGTTGGCAGGTGGCAGTAAAAGCAGCCACTACACTCATGGAGTAGTTGGCATTAGGGAACTCTGTAGAAACTCTGCCAGATCAGATTGGAGCCTGGTGCAGCCATCTGGCTCGCCAGTCGTCAATCAAACTGTCCAACCCATGCCAGCATGGAAAGTGGACGTTAAACGATGATAATGATGATGATGACGATATATGTATATATATATATATATATATATATATATATATATATATGTATTTTAAATCTGAAGTGATTCCGAGGTGAGTTGTCTTCTGTAGTCTGTGAGATTCAAATATTCCTTAACAACTAGTGTTGTGTAGGGAGCTTTTCCAGCACACTATTCTGCAGCAAATTTGGCACAAAATCAAAACACACACACATATGTAAATACGTACATACACACATACATACCATCATACCATTGATACTATTTTGGAAGCATAGCCTTAGCTCATAAAAAGGTAATAAACAAGCTTTTTAATGTAAGATTGTCACAGGTGAAAGATCTAGTCAAGAAGGAAATCATTTATTCAGTAAACATTTCCATTTCCAAGAACCATTTGATTCTTAGCTCTGTAGGTGCCTCTTTCAAATTAAATGGGGGGGGGGGGGAAACCATTCAAAGGATCAGTTGAGAGACCATTCTTGTCAATACTAACTACCAAGTAATCCTTCTGTTAAAGAATTTGCAGAGAAAAGGATGTGAATAAAATACTGTGCATAGAAAATTAGTTTCAAGCAGAATAAACAAACAGGAATTAAAGCTTAAGGTTGAATAAACTTGTTATAAACTTGTTATAAATATGAATGAGATGAAAAAGAAAAATTATAAACACTATTTTGTAAACTTGGTCCATTTTTTTTTTCCAACTGAAAGCATGACTTTATAGTATTTTCTTACATTTTACTAACCAGATTACATGATATTCATGACACTGTACTTCAGCTTACAATCACATACATTCTGCTTTCTCATGTACGCATATCTATACACACACACATACACACACAGTCATAATTCACCAACTTTATAACTTTATCAATAATTCATTTTTGGTTACTCTTTGAATGAAGGTGTTACATGATCGTAGCCATAAATGTAACCGCTACTATAGCAGCATGGCACAAATGTACTAAAACCAATATTTACTAAGGAAGTATTAAAGAGATTATAAGATGAAGTATTAAAGGAATCATAAAAGAGAAATATTCAGGTAACTTTCTTTAGGAAATTATTGTTGAAGCAATATATCTTTCAGAAAATTTCCCACCCTCCATCACACTGCAACTATTTTCCCCTTGAAATACAAACAAGATATTCCTTTATTGCTTAAAGCCTATAATATTTTCATTGAAATTGTCGGATTGCATGATAGCTTTGATGTTTAAAGAATCTTAGAATATACCATACATATCTTTGAAAATTAGCAACATCAATACTAGCATCAAGAAGTAATATTTTCAGTTCACAAAGTTTTCACTAAATATTTTTACTTTTTAAAAGGAAATAACTATACAGTTTACATGTCGATGGAATTTAAGTATATAAGTATTATTGCTTATTGTGATGGGAGATATTTTTATGTCATCGAGTTGAAGAGTGTAGCTGTTGAAAATATGCATTTTGGCAATAACCTCTTATTCTTTTACAGGTTTCAGTTCTTTGACTTTATCCATGCTGGAGCATCATCTTCAAATGTTCTTAAGCAATCATATCAACCTTAGTACTTACTTCAATCTGGAACTTGTTTTATCAACCTCTGTTGTATTGACGTGTTGTGCTACGTTTGGTGTTTCTAGCAGGTGATACTGTGTTGAAGGCATAAACAAAAACGTGGACACACACACATATGAAGCAACTTGTCCCTCAATTGTAGAAGCTCATTCTGTGTGTGTGTGTGTGTGTGTGTGTGTGTGTGTGTGTGTGTGTGTGTGCATGTATTTGTCTGGCACACAGAACCATCAACACACTGTAATGAATCAGACAATCCTCCACTCTCCTTATAATGGTTTCAAATTTTGCCATAATGGCAGCAATTCTGAAATGAAGGGATGACTCAATTCCATCTACCCCAGTGTTCAACTGGTACTTATTTTACCAACCCCGAAATGATGAAAGGCAACGTCGACCTCGGCGGAATTTGAACTCAGAAAGGAGTGTTGGGTGAAATACCGCTAAGCATTTCGTCCGGTGCACTCATCATCCTTACAATAATAATAATAAATATTATTATTATCTCCACCTTAGCGAAGGTGGAGGTATTGTTTTCAGTTGTGTTTGTTTGTTTGTCCGTGGACAAAATATCTCAAGAACCGTTGGATAGATTCAGATGAAACTTTCAGGGATGTTTGACCTCATGACTGGCACGAACTGATTAGATTTTGGCATCGATCTGGTACCAGACAAGGATTCTGGATTAATTTTCCTGTTATTTTTTTTACTTAATTTTTTAGAGCAATTGTGTTCATTTTTAGTATTCTGATTTGTGAGAGCAGTCGAGTTTATTTCAGATATTCTCATTTTAAAAATCATCTCTGGCTAATCATTTAGAGGACGTTGGTGTTGCCTTGGTGGAGGTTTGCTCTCTCTGAGTGCTCTTATTATTATTATTATTATTATTATTATTATTCAGTAGTTTTATTTTTATAACGTGCTTTCACTTCACTACCGAGCGCAGCTCTGTGCGCCTTGGGTATGTGCTGTGGTTTGCTGTGGTGCTCTTATGTTTACTGTATTGAAAGTGTTTTGCGTAGAATGTGTGCAGTACCCAGTAGTGCAATTTTCTGTATGTTATATATATTTGTAAGTCCTGGTGTTTTTGTTATGTATTTGTCTGAATATTTTTTTATTATACCTAAGGCACCTACTATGATAGGAATTGTTTCTGTTTTTAGATTCCACATTCGAGTTATCTCTATTTCCAGGTCTTTGTATTTTGAAAGTTTTTCCATTTCTTTTAGAGAAACGTTGTCATCTGCTGGTATTGAAACATCAATTAGAAGGCATTTTTTTCCTTCATGATCTTTGACAACTATATCTGGTCTATTTGCCTTAATTTCTCTATCTGTGTGTATTGGCATATCCCAGAGTATGGTTGCTTTCTCGTTTTCTGTGACCTTTTCTGGCGTGTGTTTATACCATCTTTTTTCTGTTGCTATTCCATAATGTTGGCATAGCTTCCAGTGTATATAGGTCCCAGCTCTGTCGTGTCTGTGAATATATTCCTTCTTAGCCAGGACTGGGCAGTCAGAGATAATATGATTTATTGTTTCTTGTCGATCTCCACATATTCTACAGTTACTTGTTATATTTCTTTTCATTATGTGTTTTTGGTAATTTCTGGTGGGGAGGCTTTGGTCTTGTGCAGCAATTAAAAATCCTTCAGTCTCTGCTTTGAGTCCTGAGCTTCTCAGCCATCGCTGGGATTTTTCTCTGTCTATTTCTTTCGCATTTAGTTTAGCCCAGTATTTACCATGTAGGGGCTTTTCTTGCCATCGTTTTATCATGGTCCGTTATTATTATTATTATTATTATTATTATTATGTGTTCAAAAGCAGTTAGCTAGCTGAATCAATAGAACACTGAACAAAAAATTTAGCAGCCTTTCATATCTTTAAGTTCTAAACTCAAATGTCACTGAGGCTGATTTTGCCTTTCATCCTTTCAGGGTCGATAAAAGAAAGTACCAGTTGCCTGCTGGGGTTGATGTAATCGACTTACTCCCTTCCCTGAAACTGCTGGCCATTTCAGAAGTGGAGCAAATATGTCTGTTATCCATGTGCACCTCGTGACAATTTCATTTCACCTAGCTTTGAAGTACTCTTAAAGAGTTCTCTCCCAGACATAATGCCACAGCTACAAGCGTTAACAACACACATACTTTATGTGATGATGATAATAATTATAAGAATCGTCTGAGATTTTGGCATAAGGTCAGGGATCTTCGTGGGAAGGCTTAAGTCATTTACATTGATCCTAATGTTCATTATTGTCTTCTTAATCATCGTCGTCTGAATAATTGTCATAATCCTCAACATCATCATCATTGCTGGTGGTGGTAGTAGTATTAGTAGTAGTGGTGGTAGTGGTAGTAGTAATAGTAGTAGTAGTTGCAGTAGTAATAATAGTAGTAGTGGTGGTAGTAGTAGTAGTAGTGGTGGTAGTGGTAGTAGTAGTGGTTGTTGTAGTAGTGGTATTAGTAGTGGTAGTAGTTGTGGTGGTGGTAGTAGTAGTAGTTGTAGTGGTAGTAGTGGTAGTAGTAGTAGTAGTAGTAGTATTAGTGGTATTAGTAGTAGTAGTGGTAGTGGTAGTAGTAGCTGTAGTGGTAGTGGTAGTAGTAGTAGTAGTAGTAGTAGTAGTAGTAGTAGTAGTAGTAATAGTAGTAGTTGTAGTGGTAGTAGTAGTAGTAGTAGTAGTAATAATAGTAGTAGTGGGTGGCAACATGTTCACTTTGGTTGGTAAGGAACGTTGATGAAAAAAATACATATTTTGTTGCTAACAGAGATGCTCAAGGCTATTATGCTGGTTGTCCATTAGCCAGGGTCCACTTCAAAGGCCTTTGTAAACAAGCACATGCTCTTGTTATGTACACATGCATATGCACACATGCACGCACACTCACACTTACATGCACATACATAGACACACATACACAGACATGCATACACGTGGACATATACCTGCTCACACACATGCATACATGCACAATCACACACATACATATGCATGCATACATATGCACACATACATATGCACACATACATATGCACACATACATATGCACATACATACATACACACACATGCACACACACATGCACACACATGTACATACACATGCATACACATGTACATACACATGTACACCATTGCATGCACACGTACATACACACATGTACATACACATGCATGCACACGTACATACACGTGTACACACATGCACACCCATGTACATACACATGCATGCACACATGTACACACTTGCACATGTATATCTACACAGACACACACATACACACATGTGTATATACACATGCAGACACACATGTGTACATGCACATGCACACACATATGTACACATGTGTATCAAACCCTGTTCATCATGCTCAACCTCATTTCACACCTGCTTTCTATGCCAGTGTAGTTTGGCTGGGTTACCACAATCCAAATCAATTCTCATACCAAGTCATTACCCTCCCATATCAGTATTTTAACTTTCTATGGTTTCTGCAGCTGAACGCTCTCCTTATATATCCAACCACTTCAGGGCATGTGCTGTGTGCCTTTTATCATAGCACCAACACTAGAGAAGTTGCTGTGTCCTCAGCAAGACTATAAAACTCCTCTCTATTCTGCAGTATTTATGCTTGTTCAATGGTAGCATGTCCAAAACAGGGCTCAGTTGAAGAGAGAAAGTAATGAGAGCAGAGTAAGTTAAACAAGATTATATTAGAGTTCCTGTGCCTGCTTCACCAGTTTCATCATTATGGTGTGGCGATCATCAAGGCATTATTATGACAACTGAATGAATATCTCAGCATTTCTAGTTCTGTGCTCCATTGCGCTGAGTTCAAATAGAGTTTGAGTCAACATTTCTTTCAATTTTCCTTTTAACAATAAAATAATACCAGTTATAAGCTGGTTCAACTCAATTGACTATATTTATTTACCCCCACATAATTCCGTATGGTGCTGTCCTTTCAAAAGAATAAAACTCAAATAAAAACTGCAAGCCATAGTTCAAAAAAAGGTTAGTGATAATTTAATTTTAATAAGACCTGAATATTTTGTAATTAATTCACCTTTAAAGAATAATTTGAATTATGAAAGAAGACATTGTAATTATGAAAGAAGACATTGTAATTATGAAAGAAGACATTGTAAGTGGTTGATATATTTGCATACAATGTTAGTTATTGAAGATATATACAGTTATGCTATCAATGTCCAGTTTATATGACTTGACACAGAATAAATGAAAAGATAAAGATTAATGAGATTTTGACATCTGTAATTACTATCAGGATATATTAGTGACATTAGGGATGAAAGGAAACATAAGCACCACATTTATTAAAATATAATCCACGAATCTTACACATTTGACCTAAATATCAGAGGTGATGCCATGTGAAGCCATATTATTAGTATGATATTTAAAAATATGAATTCATTGAAACATCGTGCTTACCATGAGAATGCTTATTCTTATATAAATTCATAATCTGCATTCAAAATTAGATTTTGCCATTAGTCTACTTTGATTAATAATTTGATGCCAAAACATTATTAAATGAACTGATGTGAATTTATGAAGATTCCAAAACCAAATTGTTTTTACTTAGATTAAATATCTCATGAATTGTAGTGGCTAGGGATTTTTCAGACAAATTATTTTGCTTAGAAACCATCATCTAATTTGTTTAGGAAATAAACAACCAAGTCTAAAAGAAATCATTCTTCATCCATTAATTTGTTTTCTGGTTGATACTTTAAAAAGAAATCTCCATTTGAAAATTTGTCGAAAAAATATATATAAATTGAGGGAATGAATCTTTTGATTAATTCATTTGACTTCACAAATGATTTTAGAATCTCAGTGGATGGTAATGTTGACTTGAATAGCAATAAATTTACATAAATCTCAGCAGAATGAGAAAAATAGTGTAAAGCTGTAATTTCATTACCATATTTAGAGATTTCAAGTAGACTTTTTCCATCAAATTAAATATTGAACTGAAATACAGATATCATATCAAAAGTATCTTATTTAACAGAGAAGTTAATTTCGGTATCTCAACAACCCTTCAGGTTCAAATATATTTAGATCTTTGGGTAGAAAAATGTTAAAACAGTTCATCATCATTACCATCATCATTTAAAATCTGTTGTCCCTGCTGGCATGGGTTGGACAGTTTGCCAGGAGCCACACCAGACTCTATTGTCTATTTTGGTTTGGCTTCTACAAGTGGATGCCCTTCTTAGTGCCAACTACTTTACAGAATGTATTGGGTACTTTTTACATGGCACCAGCAGTAGTGCTTTATATGTGGAGCCATCACTTGTGCTTCTTATATAACACATCACCAGTTCTTTTTACATGGCACCAGCACCAGTGTTTTTTATGGAATTTTACCCGGCACCAGCACTGACTGGGCCATCAAGTACCTTGCTAAACAAAAACCCTCAATTGGGAGCAGGGAGCAGCATTGAGGGTGTGTGGCTTTGTGCTAGTTGAGAGATTTAAGGTATAGAAGGGGCAGATGTCATGTCAAAATCTTTTATGAAATTTATACTTGAATTCCATTAATATAATGTAGCTATGTGGTTAAAAAAGATTGCTTTGCAGCTATATGGTTTTAGATTTTGTCCCACTGTGCAACACAAAGGTTAAGTTCTACTGTAGCCCTGGACTGACCAAAGCTCTATGGATGAATCTGGAAGATGAGAAATGAAAAGAAACCCATCATATAAGTGTGTAGATGTGCCTGCGTGCATCTGCATGCGTGTGACACAGAGTTTATGCTTCATTGTTTTGACACTGCATGCTAATTGTAAACAAATATCCCTGTCATACAAGGGGTGTCATTCATTTGCAATATTCCATGAAAACAAGGGTGGCCATTGTGTTATACAAGGGGAAATATTACCTTGCTTGAAAACAATTTGGGGTTGGCGATAGGACCCATGCGAACATGGAAATCATCATCATCATCATCATCATCATCATCATCACCACCACCACCACCACCACCACCACCATGATGAGCATGATCAACACCTTCATCATCAACTCTGTTGGCAACATCATCATTATTTTCATCATTATTAATCATCATGAGGAATTAACATCTGTTTTCCATGCTGGCATGAGTTGGATTGTTTGACAGGATCCTGTGAACCATAATACTGCATCATAACACAGTATATATACATATATATATATATATATATATATATATATATACACACACACACACACACATATATATATATATATACACACACACACACACACATATATATATATATATATATATATATATATATATATATATATATATATACACACACATACACACACATACCCACACACACATTATGTAATTGTTATAAATCCAAACAAGTGGAGGAAAAGAAGGAACAAAGCTGAAAATGCACAGAGAATATATCAGAATTGATTAGAATTTAATTATATTTTAAAATATAGGAATACACTTTACCGGTTTCTCATTAGATTTTCAAAAGTGTATAATATATGGAGCTGATTTGGAAATTAATATATATGATATATACACATATGTATAGTCCACATATATGTATCTACATGTGTGTGTGTGTGTGTGTTTGCATTGCTTGTGTTTATATAAGTAAAAGCTGAACTCAATAAAGTATTATCACACAAAGTGCTGTGATTAACAACACTCATTTAAGACAAAAACTGTTCTACTGAGAAGCGAATAACAGAAATGATGCCTGATTACAGTTATAATGGTGGAATCGTCCAAAAATAGACACTTCATTAATGTCTTCTTTCAGATTTGTTCTTTTTTCCTAATTAGGTTTATTCCCCCCAGTAGCTAAAATATTTTGATTCCGTCTTGTACTTGAATGTACATAATGGCGAGGTGTAGCTGTAATACTGCAAAATCATTAGAGTTATTCGCTGATTTTGGCATCTATCATGGACATGACAGCAATCGATAGATGTATTGTTGCTGTTATTATTGAATAATCTTGATGATTTTCGTCGAAACAAATGTATAAATGTTACAGGAGTCACCCAAAAGTTGTCAAACATGAAATTTGAACTGAGAAATCCGAGTAAATACGCAACTTTACTGCTGCTGTTATTGTTGTTGTTGTTGTTAATGGAGTTGTTGTTGATGTTGCTGTTGTCAATGACACTCTCTTTTACTCTTTTACTCTTTAACTTGTTTCAGTCATATGACTGCGGCCATGCTGGAGCACCGCCTTTAGTCGAGCAAATCGACCCCAGGACTTATTCTTTGTAAGCCTAGTACTTATTCCATCGGTCTCTCATGCCGAACCGCTAAGTTATGGTGACGTAACACACCAGTATCGGTTGTCAAGCGATGTTGGGAGGACAAACACTACTACTACTACTACTACTACTACTACTACTACTACTACCTGAATCTTATTTAAAGTAAATAAATACCAAAATCCAAAGAAACTGGTGTGTGACTGTGGTTGCCAACAATTAAAGAAAGAACTTGTGCAATGTAGGGGTCCGAAAGCTGTTGGCTGGTCTCTCGTGGGGGGCGGTCACTGAATGGACTGATGAATGAAAATATGTTCCTTGGACAGCATGTAGAAGTAATTGAACAACAGCTGCAACCATTTAGCAGCAGATTTTATCTTTGCACATAAAGACAAACTGTAGTTATTTTTATAGATAATAATAGCAATAATTACAAGTAGAAAGATAAATTTTATTCAACGCATAGATACTGAACAGTATAGATATAAAGGACAAAATCCTTTTTTTCCTTTTTAAAAAGCAGAAAAATTTGTCGGCAGCCAGCCATGAGGATCGAACTCACATCCCTCCAATATCCGGTTGGAAAGCAATAATTACATACTGGGAGAGGGATACTGCTTGGAGTTTATGGTTAGCTAATGAGTTGGGGTCCTGCAGCTGGCCTGACATAACTGGAAACAATTGTGCTACATTTGTGGCGATGGAGGGTCCTGTCATCTACCAGCACCATCTGTCTTAGTTGCCTTCTTTGATCATCTGACGGGTAAAATGCACACCAAACAAATTTTATGGGGGACCAGAAGTCGAAATTCTAGAGTGTTTGAGAAAAACCTGTCCATGTCATCACTTCACACTGATTGGTTGGTTAATAGACCAATCATGTGAAATTATGGTAGTTTGCTTGTTATGTCTGACTGCATATACAGGAATACAGTTTCAAATCCCCATAACACCCTTAATAACTTCAATGAGTAGAAAACCTGACATTACTGGGTCTTGCCTCTCAACAGGAAATAAGAAAAGATAACTCTTTCATCCATTTCTACTCTCCAATTGTTCTCATCATCATCATCATCATCATCATCATTGTTTAACGTCCGTTTTCCATGCTAGCATGGGTTGGACGATTTGACTGAGGACTGGCAAGCCAGAAGGCTGCACCAGGCTCCAATCTGATCCGGCAGAGTTTCTACAACTAGATGCCCTTCCTAACGCCAACCACTCTGGGAGTGTAGTGGGTGCTTTTATGTGCCACCGGCATGAGGGCTAGTCACACAGTACTGGCAACGGCCACACTCAAAATGGTGTTTTTTACATGCCACCTGCACGGGAGCCAGTCCAGCGGCACTGGCAACGACCTCGCTCGAATAATTTTCTTACGTGCCACCAGCACAAGTGCTAGAAGGCAACGCTGGTAACGATTACACTCAAATGGTACTATTTATGGGTTCAACTTATTACCAAGCTCTTTTTGTATGTATTTGCTTCAGATTAGTACTTGGTTCAAATTATTCAGGCACTCATCTGCTTGATGAGGAAAATAAATAAATTTACATTTTAAAATTAAGAACAATTAAGAATTTAAAGATCAATATGTTTGAATTGGTATATTATATCTAAATAATATTTCCCTTATATTTTTGTCCATTTCAAAAGTAAACAGTGATGAATAGAAAATACACATTTTATATACCAGCGGTTGGAAGGGGCTGATCAGTTAGCTTCTTTCTTCTTTCTTTCCTTCTTTTGTTCTGCAATGAAAGCCAGTGAAACAACATTAAAGTTATAAAAAGACATAAATGGATTATATTTTTTTCTTTAAAGTTGATGTCTTTTCTCTGAAGCACACATTTTCTTGGATTTTTCTAACTGAAAAGTCAGTTGTTGCTAAATGGCATATTTTGTTCCTTGAGATAAACTTTCTTTATTTATTGGTGCTATATAACATAAAAAGAATCACTTATAAAACATTAAAAGAAACCATTATAAAACATTACTTTGCACCTGCGTCAGTTATGTGAAGATTATATCTCTTAAAACAGTTGCTCTTGGAAAAAAGAGTCTGCCTAGTGTGAAATAGCAAGTACAGAGAAAAATTATTGTCTGGCCAGAAAATGTGTGGATAAAGTCAGGTGCATCAGGTAGGAGGTTATTAATAATTTCATTGTAATTAGCATTTTAGGGCTGGAAGTACAGTTTAGTCAGTTTGAAAACATGATAACCTCTCTAACGTTGGTGCCACAATAAAGTGCACTTAGCATGTTCTGTAAATTGGTTGGTGTTAGGTTGGGTTTAGTGGTGGTCAGAGTTTAAAACTTTGTCCAGTTCTGTAATGGACAAAGGCCATGATATATCAAGTGATTTTAACCAATATTTAAGCCGGCAGTTGTTCCGGTACATTTGTGTGGGTGTTTAGGGTAATGGTGCTGGTTCCACATCTAAAGCCTCTATGTCATTGCCACATAAAAAGCACCCAGCACACTCTGTAATGTGGTTGGCATTAGGAAGGGCGTCCATCCATAGAGACCATAGAGACCATGCCAAAATGGATAACTGGAATCTGGTGCAGTTCTCCTGCCAAACTGTCCAACCCATACCAACATAGAAGATGGATGTGAATTGTTAATGACAAGGACGACAAAGATGATGAAAATAATGATGATGATGATGATAATGATGATGATGATGACGATGATGATGAAAATTTCATACATTTTTACAACAAAACATGGTTATAATTCAAAATGTGAGGGAAATATAAATAAAAAGAAAGAAAGATCACTCAGAGAGGTTTTCTGGTTCTACTAGTATCTATTCCACTCTGACTTTGTGTAAAAAAAGATCACCTCACACCAGACACTCAGACTTAATATTTTCTCCTCTTGCCAAGCACGAACACTATTTTTCCTTCTCTTCTCTCACACATGAGTCACTGGTATTTGACATAATAGCTTATGTGAAACAACTATTATAAACATCTATCTGAAAATAAACATATTACTAAATTCTGAATATTGCAATTGGTTTATTTGTAGAACGAAACACTGCCAGACCAAATAAAGTTTCTAGCCGACCATTTCTACAGGCATGTCCAGCTGATGGAATCAAGCCCAAGACAGTGTTTTTGAGTGAGTCATTGTCCGCTGAGTTATCTAGGTGGGCAGTATTTCTGAATGAAAACAGACTAAGAAAGAAAAGGTCATCAACTAGAAAGAAAAAAGTCCTATACAGAGAGTTTTTCCAGCAAATATTAGACAAAGCAGATAAAGATCCCTGAAGGTGGTTAAGGCATGTCTTTTTAAAGAAGGAGAGATCCTTGCTGCTCAAGAACAAGCTTTATGAACCAACTCAGTTATGTGTAACACTGATAGATAGCAGTATCATGTTTCTGTAGATTATGGTGAAAAATCATCTAAGACTATTAAACATACAATTAGTGGATGTTCAAAGCTGGCCCAAAAGGAGTACAAAAGACGCCATGGCAAAGTGACTGTGTGAATACAATAATTACATCGTGTTACCATCACTAGATGATTTGTCAGCCAAAACTTCCGAGAAGCCTGTCTGCCCTCATTGAAGCTGGTTATTCTGTGCTGCTCACCACCTCCAGTATTTATCCTCACTGTACTTAATAACTAATTGTTGTGGTTGCTTATTTTCATTATTATTATTATTATTGAGTGAGAGAGCAGTGCATGCCATCAAAGTGACACTGGGGTAAAATATATAAAGCCCAATATACCCATCATGACTACCCGTCTGATAAGGGTATTATTATTATTATTATTATTATTATTATTATTATTATTATTATTAGAGTGAGGTCGTTGCCAGTGCCCCTGGACTGGCTCCTGTGCAGGTGGCACATTAAAAACACCATTTGAGCATGGCCGTTGCCAGTACCACCTGACTGGCCTTCGTGCTGGTGGTACGTAAAAGTGCCCTCTATACTCTCTGAGTGGTTGGTGTTAGGAAGGGCATCCAGCTGTAGAAACTCTGCCAGATCAGATTGGAACCTGGTGTAGCCATCTAGTTTGCCAGTCCTCAGTCAAATCGTCCAACCCATACTAGCATGGAAAGCAGACGTTAAACGATGATGATATTTATTATTATCATTATTATCATTATTTTCCATTCTCCTCCTTAGTTATCTATATCATATATCAGTTCTTTCCTGCAGCTTAGAGATACAACACTTTTCTCAACACATAAGCTGTTCCAAGTATTTGTGCCAACTGTGTACTTCCTATGAAGTCTGATATTTGCAACTTTTCCAATGTATCATCACCATCATCATCATCATTTTTATGTAAGCTTTCTTCATACTAGCATGGATCGGATGAGATGAGACTTTCTGAAGCAGTATTCTAATGACCAAACATCCTTCTTGCAGCCAAACCTTGTTAATTTTCAAGTAAGGCACTTCTATTGGTCTTCACATGTCAAACCCCTGAGGTGCCAGACATCGTTCATAGGAGACATAAATAAACATAATGTGTTGTTGATGGAGACATACATATGCATTTTTCACTCACAGTACCGCCTGACTGGCCTTTGTGGCGGTAGCACGTAAAAGCACCCACTACACTCTCTGAGTGGTTGGCGTTAGGAAAGGCATCCAGCTGTAGAAACTCTGCCAAATCAGTTTGGAGCAGCCATCCGGTTCGTCAGTCCTCAGTCAAATCGTCCAACCCATGCTAGCATGGAAAGCGGACGTTAAACGATGATGATGATGATGATGAAGGCATCTGTCAGCTCAAGGCATTTGTTGAAGGTGCCATGCAGTGGGATTGAACCTGTAACCATGTGGTTATGAATGAAACTTCTTGACCACACAGCCATACCTGTACCTGTAGTCATGCATCTGTGGCTTTGCATTAATATTAGAAATCAATAACGGGTGAGAGAAACTTTCTGTATTCAAGGTATTTTAGTATCAGTGTGAATGACATACAATGGCTAGTAATTAAAAGAGCTATTGTAGTGGAAATTCGTTTGGGGAATTATTGGAGAAGGACAGAAATTCCAGTAGGAGTATTGTTGTTGTTAATGGTTTTATCAAAATTAGGGGGAAGAAATTAAGAAGAAATTAGAAATCTGAGAAACAATTAGAGATTTTATGTATTTCCTCACTGTGTATTACATCAAGGCTTTTATTACCTGAAGTCAAAGTTTCCCTGAATACTGTACTATACCTGGTAATAGGCAGTTATGAGCGAAGCTTTCCAGATGTTCTAAGCACAGTTTTACTGCATACATTGGAGAATAACATTTGGGAAGATATCTCATAGGTTTTAGACAAATCTGTGATGTTGAAGGTCATGTTTAAAATAATGTTTATTTATATCATATTTTACTGTCTCAGTTGTTACAGGTGTGAAATATATCTGCTTTGCTGTTTATGAATTGTCAGCATAGAATAGGTATGGATGTGATTATATTCGAATATTAAGAGAGCACAGAATGAGTTGGTGTTAGGTGTTACATGGGATTTAATTGTGGTGTAGGTGACAATTGCCTGATAATGGTTTGAATAAACAATGAGGATTAAGAGGTAATTCATACAGTGGTTGGTTTAGAAACAAATTTGATATGTTAAGGGTTTTTCCTTGTGTAATCAAGGAAGCGAGTAAAGAAAGGAATTAGTCAGGGAAGATAACATATTGATCACAATGCTGAATCAAGATATGTGGAACAGGGGACAAAATAAAGATGGGTTAATTAAAAATACTCAGAATAGTTTTTAAAAAAGGGGATTCCAATGTAAGGTGATTAAAAGGAGCTTTTAAGAATAGAGAGAATAAGAGAAACAAAACATCAACTACATTATTTACATTTGATAGATATTTGTCCTCATCTTGTTGTAAGCACAACGTTTTGGCTGATATAACCTCCAGCCTTCTTCAGGTGTCTTGGGGAAATTTTGAACCTGGGTTCTTATTCCTAAGGTATTTTTTGATGTTATTATTATTATTATCATTATTATTATTATTATTATTATGCCCGTGGGCAAATGGCATAGTGGTTAAGAGCGTGGGCTACTAACCCCAAGATTCATAGTTCGATTCCAGGCAGTAACCTGACTACTACTACTACTACTACTACTACTACTACTAATAATAATAATAATGGTATAAAAGATGGGCTACAGCAAATATTCTGCTTAATAACACAGATTTGCTTGTCAGTTGTTTGACCTTAAACAGTTGAGCATGTCCCTTGGTGGCTGACGATATGAGCATCTCTGATCATGAGCAGAAGTAGTGGGGGAGCATCATAGCCATGTGTTGAGAGGAATTCTTTGGGGTTTGAATAATTCACCTTTGGAAACATGGGTGTTTTGCTCAACATCCTTAAACAAACCTTATTCAGGGACCTTTTGAACGGGATCGGCTACTTGACCTGAAAAAAATTCTAACTGGGCCCCACCTGTGAGGTCATGTGCTGTTTATCTTGATATGAAATCACCATATTGCGCACATATGGTTGTGATGCATGTGCCTGGTGTACCCTTATCAGACGGGTAGTTATGATGGGTATAACTGGCTTCGTATATTTTACCCCTGTGTCACTTTGATGGCATGCACTACTCTCTCACTCAATAATAATAATAATAATAGCATTGAAAAACACCTTAGGGATGAGAACCCAGGTTTGAAATTTCCCCAAAATACCTGATGAAGGCTGGAGGGTATATCAGCCGAAACAAAGAAGATGAGGACAAATATCCATCAAATGTAAATAATGTAAATAATGTACTTAATTCCTCCTGTCTTAAATATAGAATTGTAGGAAGCTAATATATTGATCACAATACTGAATCAAGTTATGTGGAACAGAGAACAAAATAAAGCTGGGTTAATTAAAAATACTCAGAACAGTTTTAAAAAAGGGGATTCCAATGTCAGGTGATTAAAAGGAGCTTTTAAGAATAAAGAGAATAAGAGAATAAGAGAAACAAAACATCAATTTGTTTAGCAGAAAAAATAAGAGCTTTTGGCAAATGTAAATGAATATCTTTAACAGGAATATAAATTTCTGACAAAGTCATAAGGCAGAAATTTTGAGGAAGAGTAGAACCAATTATACTGATGCCACTTATTTTATTGACCCTGGAGAAACGAAAGGCAAAGCCTGCCCTCACAGTATTTGAACTCTGAGTGTCAAGAGATGTAGCTAAATGCTGCAAGGCATTTTTCTGATTCTCTAGTCATACTACCAATTTAACATCTACTCTGTGGAAATATTAAAGAAAGCCTGTTACAGGTTATAAACCTTTCATAACTATATTTATAATGAAAATACAATTCCATATGTTTCTGTGTATAGGAATATTCAAGAATTTGGATGGATTTAATCAAAGTAACTGACTCTGATATTAATTATAATGTATTTGGGAATATAACATAACAAAAGATTCTTACATAAAATCCACGAACACCTTAAAATGGCTAGTTTTGTATCATTAGATCCCAAAGTGGCCTTAGGTCGCTTTCAAAAGAGTTAAACAGATCAGGTGGCAACAGTTTCTATTATTAGATCTTCTCTGTTATTGGAAGACATTCTCAAAGAAAATCTTAATCAACATTTCTTACCTGACAAAAGGACAGTAATAATACCATTGACAGCAGAACTGGTTAAACGAATCCTTTAGCTCACAAGTATTAAATTTAGGAAGTATAATATCGTAGTACATCACTTAATTATCTGGATTTTGATAAGTTATTTTAATCATCAGTGATTTTTAATCAGTTTGTAATTGTATCTTACAAGTAAAACCTGCGATAAAAATAGAAAATATAGTAATTGATAAATCATGCCAGCAGCTTGCTTAATTTATGGTGCCCCAGGGATTTTTCAAGCGTATATTTACGAAGAAAACAATTATTAGTTCTGTAGACATTTCATGTGGCTTCTAAAATGGGGAAAACAGATATAAAGTCTCTTTGCTGCAATAATAAATAACACTATAGTTTTACTTATACTTATACAACATTAATAATATGGCTTTTAGGCTATAATCATATCAATTTTAATATGCTATTGAATAAAATGCAGCTGATTTTGTGCTAAATGAATTATAGATTTTTAAATGTATATTACATAATACTCTTACACTCTCTCACACACACACACACACACAAATACACACGCACACACACAAATACTCATACACACACACACACAAATACACATATGAAGTAATATTCTGTATTCTGCATTAATGATACAGAAAAGTGAGTTATGAAAAATAGTGAATAGACTAGTTATTAAATGGTTATCATTTTCAATAGAATGTTAATTATATTTATTTGATGGTATTGATGGCTTCGAAATATTTTGACTTCACATCACTTATTGCTTCATCCTAAAATATTCATACTTCAGCAGTTACAAAGAGAATGGCCACTGTTTGTTCAAAAATAACCTTGTACTTTGGATAACAAAAAGAGATTGACAACACTGCCCAAGAAGTCATATATATATATATATATATATATATATATATATATATATATATATATATATATATATATATACACTCTTTTACTCTTTTACTCTTTTACTTGCTTCAGTCATTTGACTGCGGCCATGCTGGAGCACCACCTTTAGTCGAGCAAATCGACCCCAGGACTTATTCTTTAGAAGCCTAGTACTTATTTTATCGGTCTCTTTTGCTGAACCACTAGGTTACGGGGGACGCAAACACACCAGCATCGGTTGTCAGGCGATGTTGGGAGACAAACACAGACACACATACATATATATATATATACATATATACGACGGGCTTCTTTCAGTTTCCATCTACCGAATCCACTCACAAGGCTTTGGTCGGCCCAAGGCTATAGTTGAAGACACTTGCCCAGGGTCCCATGCAGTGGGACTGAACCCAGAACCATGTGGTTCGTTAGCAAGCTATTTACCACACAGCCACTCCTACGCCTATTATATATATGTATATATATATATATATATATATATATAGATATATATATGCAGTTGAAATTTATAGAAAAACAAAAGACGAAGACAGGTGTATGAACAACAAGCAGGTGTATTAGTTTGACGCTTGGGAAAATGAGATAGTCTTTTACGTTTTGAGCCTACACTCTTCAACAGAAAGGAATAAAAGAAAATAAACAGAGAGAGAATGAAAATAAACTTGTAGATTTAGCGGTCAAGCATATACATCGCTGCTGGTGCCACATAAAAAACACTGGTGCTGGTGCCACATGAAAATCATCCAGTACATTTTGTTAAGGTGGCATTAGGACGAGCATCTTGCTATAGAAAATAAAGCCCAAAACAGATGAGGGTGCATGGTGCGGCACCTCACTTTACTGGCTCTTATCAAATCGTCCAACCCATGCCAACATGAAAGCAGACATTAAAATCGATGATGATTATGATGATGATGATGATGATGATGATGATGATGATGATAAATATATGTATGTATGTATGTATATATGTATGTATAGATGGATGGATGGATGGATGGATAGATGGATATATGTATGTATGGATGGATGTATGGATGGGTGACGCATTTCATTTCCTGATTTTATATGTTGTATTTAATGTTTTTGTTTGTTTCTTTCAAAATATACTTAGAATCGATTCATTTTGGGAACAATGAAGAATTTAGTAACATATCTAACTTTGTTATTTATTATTAAGCCGGTCATTTGTAACATAACATAAAACCTCATTATATGAACTGTTAATGGGAAGTTTTAATCTAGATATGATCAATTTAGAACAGAAGGTTTTTTGTATTATAGAACAATGATGAGTTAGTTTAAATAAGGTTAACAGCATTAATATTATGATGTTAATTGTTGTTCGCTAACCCTATATGACTCCTAATTAAACAGGTCTATGAAGGAAAATGTTCCATCTTGACCATCCCAAATTTCCTTGGCAGTGACAAGTGACCAAGACCTTCGGTGATATACTGTGCTTGAGATGACCTGTCAAGCCAAGTAAGATTGTAGTCGTGGCTGATCCCGGTGCCATGTAACTGGCACCTGTGCCAGTGGTACGTAAAAAACACCCACTACATTCTTGGAGTGGTTGGCGTTAGGAAGGGCATCCAGCTGTAGAAACCATGCCAAATAACATTGGAACCTACTGCAGCTCCCCAGCTTACCAGTTTTCAGTCAAACCGGTTAACCCATACCAGCATGGTAAGCAAACGTCAAAGCACAATTTCAGCTATCATTGATAATATTGCTTCCACTCTGGAGGCACTGGAAAGAAACTTTCCAAGAAGGGTGCAATGGGTAAATTGTTGCCATTTTGTATTTTTAATTTTGTGCATGAGCATTGTTTATTTTTGTTTTTGTTGACTACACAGTATAGTAGGGTCAGTTGGGCACCATCTGTGACAAAAATAGCACCGTGACGCAATTCACTCTATCAGAAATTTGGAAATGACTTGCTGTACTGCTTGGCATTCATGTCGGAAGCTCCAATACGAACATTTCAGAGTGTTTGGGTGTCAATCTGAGGGCAGTGCAATCTGAGGGCAGTGCAATCTGAGAACGTGTACTGAGAGTGATAAAAATCAAACATCTGATCAATATCATGGTGTTTGGAGTGATCACTAGTAATGGCGACATTATGCCTCCATTCATCTTTCCACACGGCCTCAGACTCAACATGGAGGCCTACAGCATGTGCCTGGAGGAGGTAGTGCTGCTCTGGATGAAGAGGGTGGCTGCTGGGAGACCCTGTGTCTGGCAACAGGACTCCACATCATGCCACACAAGCAGAAGAACCTAATCATGGCTGTCAGACAATTTCTGCAACCACATCACCCCTAAAATCTGGCCACTTAACTCCACAGACTGCAACTCTTTTGATTATTAGGTGTGGGGCACAGTTGAGCAACAGACCAACAAAACTTCTTGTAACACCAAAGATGAACCGTAGACAAGAATTATAGCAGCATTCACCAACTTAAACAAGGAGACCATCCAGAAGAGCTTCAGGAGGTTCTGAAGTCATCTGGAGAGGCGTGATTGAAACCAATGATGATTTTATTGAATAAATTTACTCTTTGGTATTTCAAGATATTTTATGTAATTTTGGTAAATATATCTGTTAAAATGAGATGTCAGTGTTATTTTCATTTTTGCATAATTTAGAGAACAGTTCATTCACTGCACTCTCTCTCTCTCTCTCTCTCTCTCTCTCTCTCTCTCTCTCTCTATATATATATATATATATATATATATATATATATATATATATATATATAACCAGCCGAAAGCCGAAATTGCAATGATAATCTGGAACTCGACTGAGGAAGAAAACTCCGAATGACCCATCCTTGTTTTCTTTGTATTGTCTGTCTGGATGTTTTGTGTTCTTGTCGCATTTTTGTCTTTTGTGTATACACACACACACACACACACACACACACACACACACACACACACATATATATATATATATATATATATATGAAAAAAGATTTGAAAATGCAGAGGTCTTTTAAAAATGTTTCTTGACTTGACCGGTTTCACTTTTTAAAAAAAAGATTTTCAAAAGTAAAATGTAAGGCTTTGCATAGCCTTTGTTATATATATATATACACACACATACACACAGGTGAACACATAAGTGCAAAACAAGGTGGAAAAAATGATACTTGAATATTGGGCTTCATATATTTGTACCCCAATGTCACTTTGATGGTATGCATTGTTTTCTCATTCAATAATAATAATAATAATAATAATAATAATAATAATAGCAATGATAGTAATAATAATAATAATCTTTTTTACTAAAGGCACACAACCTGAAATTTGGTAGGAAGGGACTAATTGATTACATCGACTCCAGCGCTTCATTGGTACTTAATTTATTGACCCTGAAAGGATGAAAGGTAAATTTGGAATGAAAGTCAGTAAAGATAGAACTCCTACAAAAATCAGTATAGCCACTCAGGTGTCTAATTTCTGGTGTGAAACAGATTGGTAAGATCAGCTGCAATGGATCTGTAATATTAGATACTTTGATTAATATTTCTAACCTATTGACAAATATATGAGTGCTTATATTTTCTGACTTATGGCATTCTTCATCA